>NC_079192.1:384667939-384967939 GCF_029499605.1 Hyla sarda | reverse complement strand
CCTTGCCCCATGTACTGACATTTGGATCCGCCATTTCAAATGCCCTGATGCCTGCACAGCAGTAAATGGAGTTTAATGAAGCGATTTGCGTGATAGAATAGCAGCAATATTCACATTCGGTGCAAATCGAATATCTCCTGAAATTTGTAATGAATTTGGGTTCGGCAGCTTTGATTCCTTCATCTCTACATATGACCAGTGGCGTTGCTAGGGTTGGTGTCACCCGGTGCGGTAGAAAATAGTGTCACCCCATACCTCCCCCCCCCTCAGTAAGTTTTTAGCCTGTTGTGACAGACACCACTGTTGTAGCGCATTGTGAGAAATTCCAGTATAATAATCAGATATACCAGTTGCCACAGAATGGGAAAGTGTTAAAGAAGTTTTCACCATTTAAATATACAGCTCCCAGAATTACTTAAAGAGGTACTCCACTGGAAAACATTTTCTTTTATATCAACTGGTGCCAGAAAGTTAAACAGATTTTTAAATTACTTCTATTTAAAATCTTAATCCTTACAGTACTTATAAGCTGTTGTATTCTCCACAGGAAGTTGTGTAGTTCTTTCCAGTCTGTCCACAGTGCTCTGTCTGTCCATGTTAGGAACTGTCCAGAGCAGGAGAGGTTTGCAATGGGGATTTGCTCCTACTATGGACAGTTCTTGACATGGACAGAGGTGTCAGCACAGAGCACTGTGGTCAGACAGAAAATAAATTTAAAAAGAAAAGAACTTCCTGTGAATCACTTATACAGCAGCTAATAAGTACTGGAAGGATTAAGATTTTTAAGTAGAAGTAATTTAGAAATCTGTTTAACTTTGTAGCACCAGTTGATTAAAAAACATTTTTTCCAGTAGAGTACCCCTTTATGCAGTGGTGAGGTTATGCTGGGAGTTGTAGTTTCACTCATCATAACTGTAGAACTGACAAGCGACTACAGCTCTGATAGGACACAGAGAGGAGAATGTACAACGATATCAGTGACTACCGGTGACGTCTTCTCTATAGTGAGGAGAATACACAATGATATCAGTGACTACAGGTGACATCTTCTCTATAGTGAGGAGAATACACAATGATAGTGACTACAGGTGACGTCTTCTCTATAGTGAGTAGAATACACAATGATATCAGTGACTACAGGTGACGTCTTCTCTATAGTGAGGAGAATACACAATGATATCAGTGACTACAGGTGACGTCTTCTCTATAGTCTTCCCTTATCTAATTCAGATGGTACATACCGCCTGGTCCAGCTAAAACTTCTGTCTGCAGAATGTGACACCCAGACATCTCCTCACTATGTCAGCGCATTCTCATCCTCTATATGAAAACAATAATTATTATAAACCTGCCAGACTCTGTATCCTCTAAATATAATACTACTATACACTGTACTCTTTGATTATAAACCTTCCATACACCGTACCCACTGAATATAATACTACCACACACTGTACATTCTAAATATAAAACCAACACATACTGTACCCTCTGAATATAAATCTGCCACATACTGTACCCCTGAATATAATAACGCCACACACTGTACCCACTGAATATAATACTACCACATACTGTACATTATGAATATAATACCATCACATTCTGTACACTCTGAATATAAATCTGCCACATACTGTACCCCTGAATATAATACCGCCACACACTGTACCCTCTGAATATAATACTACCACACACTGTACATTATGAATATAATACCATCACATACTGTACCCTCTGAATATAAATCTGCCACATACTGTACCCTCTGAATATAATACTACCACACACTGTACATTCTGAATACCAACACATACTGTACACTCTGAATATAAATCTTCCACATACTGTACCCTCTGAATATACCGCCACACACTGTACCCTCTGAATATAAATCTGCCACATACTGTACCCTCTGAATATAAATCTGCCACATACTGTACCCTCTGAATATACCGCCACACACTGTGCCCTCTGAATATAAATCTGCCACATACTGTACCCTCTGAATATAAATCTGGTGTTGTTGCTAGTTGATTATGGGGGTGCTAGTACTGGGGAGGTGTTGTTGGAGGATGATGAGGGTGCTACTGGCCATCCCCCCTGGCAGTATCACCCCCATCGTCCATCGGCAGGATCATCCTCCTGGCAGGAGCACCCCCATCATCCACCATCAGGATCTGCTGATGGAGGTGCTGCTGCTGGGGGGGGTTGCTGGTGGATGATGAGGGTGCTACTGCCAGGGGGGGGAGCATTAGGTAGGCAGCAGTTCCCCCACTTAAGGTAGGTAGCAGTTCCCCCACATTAGGTAGGTAGCAGTTCTCCACATTAGGTAGGTAGCAGTTCCCCCACATTAGGTAGGTAGCAGTTTCCCCACATTAGGTAGCATAGATTCCCCACATTTGGTACCAGTTACCCCACATTAGGTAGTAATTTCCCCACATTACGTAGCACAAATTCCACATATTAGGTAGCACAAATTCCACACATTAGGTAGAAGTTTCCCCACATTAGGTAGCACAGAATCCCCACATTAGGTAGCAGTTTTCCCACATTATGTAGCAGCCTTCGCACATTAGGTAGCAATTTTCCAACATTAGGTAGCTGTTTCCCCACATTAGGTAGAATAGATTCCCCACATTTGGTAGTAGTTTCCCCCCGTTAGGCCGCAGGTTACCTTGCATGTTCCCCACAATAGGTCAAAGTCTCCCCACATTAGATCGCTGGTTCAAACAAACCCCCCCTCCCCCCACACAAAAAAAACACACACACAACACAGAGACACACACACAGATAGATAGAGAGAGAGAGAGACACACACACACACAGTCAGAGAGACACACACTCACAGAGAGACACACACAGAGTCACACACACACAGAGTCACACAAAGACAGAGAGTCACACACAGACAGAGAGCCACACACAGACAGAGA
Organism: Hyla sarda; assembly: GCF_029499605.1. NCBI lineage: Eukaryota > Metazoa > Chordata > Amphibia > Anura > Hylidae > Hyla > Hyla sarda. The sequence continues at coordinate 384,965,003 of NC_079192.1, read as the reverse complement.
TTGCGACAGACACACACAGTCACACACACACACAGACACACACTCACAGACACACACACACACAGTCACACACAGACAGAGAGAGACAGACACTCACTCACCCATCCAGCGCAGCGCTCCTTCTCTCCGGTCGCTCTGCGAGTGACATCACGTCCTCCTGCGCCGGCCCTGCGGAGGGACGTCGGATCGGCACAACAGAAGACGTGGGGGCGCAGGCCGGTTCACTGTGCAGGTGACGGGGGGGCGGTGCTAGTACAGAGACGCAACAAGTGAGGACCGGGGGGGGGGGGAGGGAATGCTCTTACAGAGGCAGCGCAAGTGGGGGCCGTGGGGGGCTGCTAGTATGGAGACAGGTAGCGCAACTGAGGACCGGCGGCGTACCTGGTGTCACCCCATCAGGATGGTGTCACCCGGTGCGGGCCGCACCCCCCGCACCCCGGTCGCAACGCCACTGCATATGACAGCCGATCATCCCTATTAGTGATACAACACAGTTTAGCAGTATGTTCTGGACATCCTGTTGCAACATGTTGCCTCTCGTGGCAGGGCTTTCAGCTAGTATTTTTTAGTAGGATAATGCTTGTCCACACACAGCAAAGGATTCCCGGGTGTGTCTAAAATTGCAACACTTCATCTGGCCTGCCCATCCACCAAATTTATCCCTTTGGCAACCTAAGAGTGTGCAGGATCTGCAGACTCAGTATCTGCGTTGATGCCATGTAAAAACTGTCTTGGGTAGCCACATGCAGATTAGCCCCATTGTTATTTTGTGGTAGAAATCCAAGCATCTGCCTTAAATTTCTGCAATTGACTGTTTTCCAAATCTATTGTGTGAACATAGCCTAATTTATATCCTGATTCTGATATTACACCAACACAGATTATCATCACATCACATAATTCAATTCTCACTATGAGGCTCTTAAATTTTCCCTTTATTGGACACATATTTTGGCCAAGTTCAATGGAGGCAAATTAACCTTGCCCATATATGTTTTGGGGGTAACCAAAGAAAACCCATAGAGACATAAGTTTTTTCTAATGATACTTGTCCTTTAACACATACACTGCTCAGTACTGCTTAATAATGTCTTCTATACTGCTGCTTTTTCTAAGAATGTGCTACAGAGATATAGCGTGGAAAACATGATAGTATTTAGTCACTGAACACTGTGGAGCAGAGCTCAGGAAAAACTGACAATCTTTTGCAAAGGGGGAGACTGGTGATGGCCAGAAGTGCTACTTCTCATGTACATGTCCACATACACATAGCTTTTTTATTTTTTATTTTTTTGTTACTCCCCTTTTAAAGGGTGAATCTGCCGTCAGTTTCCTTTCAAGAAACCGGTGCTATGATGGTGCTGTATCCTGGGTAATGCAGTATCAAAACTATATTCAAATAACACTCATCCCAAGATACAGTTGAAACCAGAAGTTAACATACACTATATAAAAAGACACATATGCCTGTTTTTCTCACTATATGATATAAAATCAGGATAAACCTTACCTGTTTTAGGTCAGTTAGGATTACCAAAATGATTTATATTCGCCAAATGCCAGAATAAAGAGAGAGAATTTTTGAGGCATTTTTATTACTTTCTGCAAAGTCAAAAGTTTACATACATTTCATTAGTATTTGGTAGCATTGCCCTTAAAGGGGTACTCCGCCCCTAGGCTGGGAACCCCAGCGATCTCTCCTGCAGCCCCCCCTGTCATCTGGTGCAAGGAGCAAAATTCGCCACACCTCCTCCCATAGACTTGCATTGAGGGGGTGGGGCGTGACATCATGAGGGGTGGGGCTGCAACATCACGATACTCCAGCCCATGTATCGCCCATCATCAGGCACAGAGCGAACTTTGCTCCGTGCAGCAGATGACACGGGGTGCTGCAGGAGAGATTGCGGGGGTTCCAAGCGGCAGGAATCCTTGCAATCAGACATCTTATCCCCTATCCTTTGTATAGGGGATAAGATGTCTAGGGGCAGAGTACCTCTTTAAACTGTACAACTTGGGTCAATCGTTTTGGATATCCTTCCACAAGCTTCTCACAATAGTTGGTAGGAATTTTGGCCCATTCCTCCGTACAGAACTGGTGTAACTGAGCCATGCTTGCACCTGCCTTTTCAACTGTGCCCATAAATTTTCAATAGTATCGAGATCAGGGCTTTGTGATGGCCACTCCAAAACATTGACTTTGTTATCCTTAAGCCACTTTTTAACCAGTTTGGTAGTATGCTTTGGGTCATTGTCCATTTGGGAGACCTATTTCCACCCAAGCTTTAACTTCCTGCCTGATGTCTTGAGATGTTGCTTCAGTATTGCCACATAATCTTCTTTTCTCATGATACCATCTATTTTGTGAAGTGCACAGTCCCTCCTGCAGCAAAACAACCCCACAACAAGGTGCTGCCACCCCGTTTCACAGTTGGGATGGTGTTCTTAGGCTTCCAAGCTTTTCCCTTTTTCCTCCAAACGTAACGATGGTTATTATGGCCAAACAGTTCAATTTTAGTTATATGAGACCACAGGACATAACTCCAAAGAATGTAGGTCCTTGTTCCTGTGTGCATTTACAAACATTAATCAATTTTAAATGTTTATTTTGGAGTAATGGCTTCTTTCTGGCAGAGTGGCCTTTCAGCCCATGTTGATACAGGACTTGTTTCACTGTGGATAATGACAAAATCTTACCACAACGTCTTTTGATTTGTATTTGGGTTGATATGCGGTTGGATGGACAGGACAGGGGCTGATGGGAACAGTCGTGCCCCGCGTAGGCATGCACGTTTGTTCCTAACCCTTGACGTTTTACCAGCCTCTGACTCCCGTGATATCTATGCCCAGCAGCGGAAGTGACAGTAGCAACAGCCTCCCCGGCCTCGCACTATGAATGAGGTCTGTGGGGGGTATGGTTATCAGTGAATTGCAATGATGAGGAGGATGGGGTCTGGGGGGGGGGGGTTTAATGAGGAGGAGACCAAGGATGGGATGGGGGGTCTTATGTGATGGGATGTGGTGATGTGGAGAATGAGTATTCTGGGGGAGGCAAGGATGGGATGATATTATGAAGAACGGGATAGTGAGGAGACTGAGGGTGGGGGATGTGGAGTGCAGGGGCGAGGAGACCAAGGATGGGTGGGGGAATGGAAGTATTATATTCAGAGGGCACAGTGTGTGGCAGTATTATATTCAGGGGGTACAGTGTGTGTGGCAGTATTATATTTAGGGGGTACAGTGTGAGGCAATAATATATTTAGAGGGTACAGTGGTAGACAGTATTATATTCAGTGGGTACAGTGTGTGGCAGTATTATATTCAGGGGGTACAGTGTGTGGCAATAATATATTTAGAGTGTACAGTGGTTGGCAGTATTATATTCAGGGGGTAAGGTGTGTGTCAATAATATATTTAGAGGGTACGGTGGTTGGCAGTATTATATTCAGGGGGTACATTGGGTGGTAGTATTATATTCAAGGAGTACGGTGTGGCAATAACATATTTAGAGGGTACAGTGGTTGGCAGTATTATATTCAGTGGGTACAAGGGTTGGCAGTATCACAGGGTACAGTATGTGGCAGTATTATATTCAGGGGGTACAGTGTGTGATAGTATTATATTCAGGGGGAACAGTGGGTTGTACCTTTAACTGCTCCCTGGAGGTCCAGTGGGGTGGATCGCCCCCCGCAGTGCGATCGCAGGGGCAATCCACTTCTGAGGTAGCCAGAGGGCTTACTTCTGCTCCTGTGTCTGCTGCTGTGCTGTGAATGATAAAGCCTGGCAAGACCAGGCTTTATCAATCGAGCGCAGAGCACACTGATCAATGTGGTTCTATGGAACCACATTGATCTGTATGAGGAATCAAATGATTCCTCATAAAAGTCCCCTAAGTGTAAAATTAAAAGTGTAAAAAAAAGTTTAAAAAAGTTTAACCCCTTAACAACCAAGGACCTAAATTTACGTCCTGTACATGATTGCGAGCATCGGAGCGATGCTCGGATCATGTGCGGCTGTCCCGGCTGCTGATCGCAGCCAGGGACCCACCAGTAATGGCCGACATCCACAATCGCGTGGATGTCTGCTATTACCCCCTCAGATGCTGTGATCAATACAGATCACGTCATCTGCGGGAGTGCAGTCAGAAATGTGGATGATCGGATCGCCCACAGCACTGCCGCGGCAATCCGATCTTCCAGAACGGCGCACGGAGGTCCCCTCACCTGCCTCTGCTGCCTTCCAAAGGTCTTCTGCTCTGGTCTGAGATCGAGCAGACCAGAGCAGAAGATGACCTATAACACTGATCAGTGCTATGCCCTATGCATAGCAATGAACAGTATTAGCAATCAAAGGATTGCTATAAATAGTCCTCTATGGGGACTATTAAAGTGTAAAAATAAAAGTTAAAAAAAAGTTTAAAAAATTAGAAAAATTTTAAACATAATAATTTGGTTAAAAAGTTAGCGATTTTTCTTAAGGACAACAATAATAGAAACGCATATATTCATGGGTATCATTTTAATCATATTGACCCACAGAATAAAGAACAAATGCAATTTTTACTGTAAATTGTACGTAGTGAAAACGAAACCTTCCAAAATTTGTTAAATTGACGTTTTCTTTTTCATTTCTCAAAGTAAATAGTATTTTTTTGGTTGCGTCATACACTTTATGGTAAAATTAGTGATGTCATTATGCAGGACAACTGGTCCCGCAAAAATCAAGCCCTCATACTATTCTGTGGATGAAAATATAAAAGAGTTACGATTTTTAGAAGATGAGGAGGAAAAAACGAAAATGCAAAAATAAAATTGGCCTGGTCCTTAAGGTCAAAATGGGCTTGGTCCTTAAGGGGTTAAAAACACATATATTAACCTCTTCCTTATTAAAAGTTTAAATCACCTCCCCTTTTCCCAAATTCCCTATAAAAAATATATCAACTATAAAAATATAAGGTTAATTAAACCACAAGGTCAATGGCGTACATGTGAAAAAATTCCAAAATCCAAAGTCACTTTGTATATCCTTACAAAAAAGTATAAAAAGTGATCAAAAAGTCTGATCAAAACAGTCATGGTACTGATAAAAACTTATACCACCCCATATACGGAAAAATTAAAAAGTTATAGGGGTCTGAAGAGGACAATTTTAAACATACTAATTTTGGTGCATGTAGTTCTAATTTTTAAAGTAGCAAAATAAAATAAAGAAAACCTATATCAGAGGTCTCAAACTCAAATTATCTGGGGGCCACTGGGGGTAGCGGCTGGGTGAGGCTGGGCCACATGTGCCCCTCACATATAATTCCCCCATCATGTGCCCCTCACATAAAATGCCCCCATCATGCACCCCTCATCATCCACCAGACAACCCCCACCAGCAGTAGCACTCCCATCACCCACCAGCAACACCCCCCACCAGCAGTAGCACCCCCATCATCCACCAGCAACACCCCCCCCCTGTGGTAATTGCATGAGCTGACGGATGATGGGGGTGCTACTGCTGGGGTGGGGGGGAGAAGCATTAGGTAGGCAGCAGTATTCCTACATTAGGTAGGTAGCAGTTTCCCCACATTAGGTAGCATAGTTTCCCACATTAGGTAGCATAGATTCCCCACATTAGGTAGCATAGATTACCCTTGTTAGGTAGTATAGTCTCCCCACATTAGGTGGGATTGTGTTGCGTGCCCCCCCCCCCAAAAAAAATACAGACAGACACACACACATTGATACACTTATCTGCCCTGCGCAGCACTTCTCCTCTCCGGCGGTGGCCTGATGAGTGACGTCCCAGGGGGCAGGGCTATGACGTCACAAGCTCTCGGCACCGGCTTCCAAGACGAACTGATTATTGAAAGTAATGGCTTGCTCCACCAATCATCGGCTGCACCGATATCCTGCCAAAGATTGTGGTAGGAGGCCGTCACTCCTAAGACCAGTTCGTCTTGAAAGGTAGGGGTCAGAGCACTCAGAGGTAAGAGACAGGCCGCATTCAAAAGATTGGTGGGGAAATCCCCGTGGTCAGACCCCCTGCAATTAGACATTATCCCCTATCCTGTGGATAGCGGATACGTTTTACATAACCAGAGTACCCCGTTAAACTTTTCATGTATACAAGGGTGGAGACTTGCAGTATTTGCAATAGGTCCCTAATTGCCTAATTTGCAATAATGTAACAAAACCTGACCATAAAAATATTAAATATTCAAATGTTAATATTAGAAAGCAAAAACAATTAAAACAATACATTTTCAAAAAGGATATGGAAAACGAGCAGAAAGTACTGTTTTTGTTTTGTATTGCGTATGTAAAAGCTAAAACCAACAACATCACATTTTCTGCAAACATTGCCATAATAGGTCAGCAACCCGTAATATACGGCATATACCTCCTGCCCAGCAACAATATACAGTAAAAAGAGCGATCTGTAGAGATTGCTGCTTTTACCGCAACCCCTTGCTGGGCTGAACGATATGCGCCAGCGGTGCAGATAGCTGAATACACTGGATACAGTAGCCAACGTCTTCTTACTTCACTGGTTTAGCCCCACCCCCAGTGATGATCTCATTAGAGATGGAGCTACAACCCGTAAGTCAGGGGTGGTAAGTGTAAGGCTGTGTTCACATTCTATGTTCTGTATAATGTGAACAGAAGCTTCTGGCAGTGTCTTCCCAAAAAGGGAGACTCCAGCTGTTGCAGAACTACAACTCTCAGCATGCCTGGACAGCCAAAGGCTGTCCGAGCATGCTGTGAGTTGCAGTTTTGCAACAATTAGAGGCTCTCTGTTTGTGAAAACACTGCATTATGGGCACTCTACCCAAGAGGAGACTGCCAAAAATGCCCTAACCCATTTTTCATGTTTTTCTTTTCTTCTAATTTCATATCCGTGTATGCAGAAGACTACGTTGGATTCCATGTACCCCGTCGATGACCAGCGTTTTTTTTTTTTTTGCAATGAAATGGTTAAATAAGGCTGTGGGGGAGTTTTTCTTTAACTCGTTAAGGACGAAGGGTGTACCTGTATGCCCTCGTCCCGATCTCCTTCTATAACGCAGAGTCACGTCATAGCAGGGTAGTCCCGACGACTTAGTGGACAGCAAGAGGGCCCTTACCTGCCTCCTCGCCATCCGATCGTTGGTCTAATGCTCCAGGATGCCTCGGCAGGCTGGAGCAGCAGAGTACCGATAACACTAATCAATGCTATGCTATGGCAGAAGATTGCATGTAATAGTCCCTAAAAAAAAAGTAAAAACAAAAGTTAATAAATGTGAATTAACCCCTTCATTAACCCCTTAACATTGCCAGACATATATTTACGTCCTGCACCGGCTCCCAGGGGCTGAGCGCACTTCATACTCCAGCAACCAGGACCCACAGCTAATACCTGCAAATATTAAATAGGTAGTCCGGACCTACCCCAACAGCATGTTCACAAGTGGTTTATACTAAGTATTAGTATCATTGTGAGTCTAACATATGTCGGGTCTGTCAGCATTATTATCCCATTTATTGTCTTTCTTTTATCCTTTGTTAAACTCTAAAATCCTTTAATAAAAACCAAGTTGATATATAATGTATCCCCAATCCCAGGATAGACCAGTGTTTCCCAACTACCGTGCCTCCAGTTGTTGCAAAATTATAACTCCCAGCATGCCGAGATTTGTAGTTTTGCAACAGCTGGAAGCACAGTGGTTGAAATTGGGAATAATTTGTATTATATAATAATAAATTCTGCCGTTTACCGAGTGCGATCAGAATTTTTTTTTTTTTTTTTTTATAGTTGGGACAATTTTGCAAGCGGCGATACCAAATATGTATTTTTTATTTTTTTTTGGGGGGGGGGGGGGGGGGGAGGGAGTGATTTGATTAGGGAGTTATATTCTTAAAAACTTGCTTGCTCATAGATACAGGCCAGGCGTGTGGCATTTAGCTCTGTATAGATCAGATAGCAGTTGTGTAATCTGGCAGCGACGCTGTAGATCCAGATATCAAAGTGAACTCTGTAGTAAACCCTTTAGATCGTAACTAGTTTTGCCCTTCCTTAGCGATTGACCAATTATTCTGTAACAACATCGCTTCTAAAACTCTAAGGCAGTGGTCTCAAAACTGTGGACCTCCAGATGTTGCAAAACTACAATCCCGGCTGTCTGGGCATACTGAGAGTTGTAGTTCTGCAACAGCTGGAGACACCCTGATTGGGAAACACTGCCCCAGGGTTTTATTAGCCTGACTGAGGGCGAAATAATGTCCTTTTGGCCTCTAACAGCTCAGTATATGTTAGTATAGCACAAAAAAGTATAAAATTGCATAGTAGACCACACCTTTCCTATAAAAATGGAAACTGTAATCCTTGTGGGTGATGTGACTGTTTGACTTCTGTCACAAAAATCCATGTAGCTATGTATGTAATGAACTTTTTGTGAAAATACATTAAAGGGTTATTTCAGGATTATTTTTTTTATTTGACTAAGCTACAGGGGCTGTAAGTGTAGTTCATTATATAGGCCCACATTTTTCATTGTAAGTGTAAGTGAAGCATTTTTTTACACCTTTTTTTTGTGTGCTGGTAATGTGTAGGAGCACCAAATTTATTAAATGGTCGCAGAGCATTTGATAAATTTTGTGCAGGTCACATTTTCTCAAATTTCTCTCTTCACATACACTAAAAAGCTACGCCAGGTCTGGGATGGTTTAATTTTTGGAGACTTTTCAGTGGCTTTGCGCCTTTTTACAAAAAGGCGCAGTTCATAAATTTCAGTCCACGGCATATGCTGAATTGAAAAGCGTGCACTGCTACTCTAAAACATCTGGAATGACTAAAATATTCTACCACCAAAAGGCGCTAAATAACACACAGTGCGCCAAAATAGAGCCTTTTGTACGGAGAAAAAAAGGTGTAAACTCATTGATAAATGTCGGCCATAGTGTTTGTACCTGTGTCTGGTCTCGCAATTCTTATGTGGTGATCTCACAATTCTTATGTGAGTTTTGCCCCAACATTTATTTTTAACAGCATTCAAAATGAGTGTCGTTGCAGGTTTTCCCAGATTGCAGTGCGGCCTGATGTTAGGATCTATTTCTCCCTGTGATCAGTCAACTCCAGCCGTGTTGATTAGCAGACAGGTGGATGTTCCCTAACATGCAAAAAAGACAGCTCCGCAGAAGAAAACATACCCAAAATTAGTCCTGGTGGATAGAAACGGCTGATCGGCACTGCTCTGTCTCTCTCTGTATGGGTCGGAAGTGATTCGCAAGGGGGACTGCGTGTGGAGGTGCTCAACTACTTGGAAATGCAGACTGTCCGAAATGATACAGGTAAAGAAGAAAGCGTAGTGGCACTCACCGGTTAGGTTACTTCATAGATAGCTTTATTCCATAAGAAGGTGCATTGACATGGGCGGCATCAGATCCGGCCGGACCGGGACGCCAGTGCGTTCGCTTGCTGGGTTACAATTGTTTCACGCTTGCGCGCTTCAACGGACCCTCTGAAGAGGGTCCGTTGAAGCGCGCAAGCGTGAAACAATTGTAACCCAGCAAGCGAACGCACTGGCGTCCCGGTCCGGCCGGATCTGATGCCGCCCATGTCAATGCACCTTCTTATGGAATAAAGCTATCTATGAAGTAACCTAACCGGTGAGTGCAACTATGCTTTCTTCTTTACCTGTATCATACCCAAAATTAGATTACAGCCCTTTTTATATGGCAACACTCCGAGTGTGAGCTGATTGGTTAAGGAACACTGGTGGCTCATGGTGTATAACTTTATTACCTGTGTCCCTTATTCAGTTTCTTTCTTAATGTAACAAAAGGTTCATTATCGTACAAAAGCTTCTTTATTCTACCAAGGTCAGTTGGATAGTTTCAAACATCATTGGGAGCTGGCCAGAACTAAGATAATGGTTAACTGAAACTAGAAAAAAAACCTGTCATATAGACACATAAGAATTCAGGGAACATAGATAGCAAAATATAATTTTACCAACATTCCCTCCTCTGATATCTATGTTCATTCCCCCATTGTTCAGCATTAGTCCCTCTCTCTGTTGGTTTCTTGGATTTCACTTCATGGAGAGGGGGTATCATCATAGACATCTTCTTCCAGAGGAATAGTTTAATACATAGTTCTTGTTATTGCAGTATCAATCAATTTTGAGATAGTCCTCGGATGCAGGGAATGCAACAACATCCACAGGTCACCAAGATGGCCAACACAAATGCGATGGAGATGAGAGCTGAAGTCATCAATACAGTCTATCCTCCAAACCATCCCTCAAGTCATTCGGTGAATGGGTCATTTATTCCTGAGTTCTCGGCCAACTAATTTGATAATGCAGTCATTCGTTTGATTGCTCTGGTTACGATTCCACCTGGAGCTGTATTGTTAGGAATAAAGGTACAACACATACTGCCAAACATCTTGAAGACCCCTCCTCTTTCTGCTAGTACTATATCTAGGGCCATCCTATTTTGCCAGGCCATCGAAGAGGTGGGGGCCAATTGTTCTGCTAAGCCTTTGACTACATCCCTTGTATAATTTACAAACCTCTGTTGGTTGTAGTAGATGTAATTTATCTAGTCAACATTTTTGTTTACTGTACTCCACCAAAAGAACAGAGACTCAAACTCTGCTGCCACTTGATATCTGGCTTTAAACTCATCAGGCACTCCACGTGGAACCCCTATCTTGTCAATGTACACCTGAGAGTCAAAAGACCCTTTAGGAGAGGTGTCCCTTCGGCTATGTGGGTGGCCTCCTTTCAGGGATGACTCTGACAGGATATGAGTGGCAGGGCATTGGCTGGGATCCTAGCTCTTAGCCATTTATCTCCACATAACCACCAGATGTCAGCCCTTTGGGTATCATGCTCAACCCAGCCACCATCTTTCCCTTCCTTTTTAATCCTCTCCATACAGTAGTCATCGGGCAACGATCCCAGGTTTGTACCGCTCTCATTCCCTGGCAGTGCAAAGAGAGTAAAATTGCCAGGAAATGCCGTGAGGGGGTATTTGAGATCTCTGGACGTGAGGAAACAATAAACTCAATGTATGACGGGTTGTGTTTAAACCTTCTGGATCTATACTATGGTTTAAAGGAAAGGGTGCTGTAGCTAAGTGGGGCCTGGCGCCCGCACAGACTAGGCAATTTTATCTTTTTAATGTTTTGGCTTTATAGATTAGCAATTGTAGTCACTCATTGTTATCTTGATACCTTGTCACTAGGGCTATGGCATACTCTTTGGTGAGGTTGGTTAACCGTATAGTTTTATTTAATATTTCAACTGTGGTATAAGGCATTCCCCTTTTCTAGGATATCACATATAGGTACTCCCTTTCCTCTAGGTCTGACTTCTAAGAAAACCCTCCTATAGGATCTGTTCCTGATACTTCTACTCTCCTATAGGGTAATATCTCTGATCTGTCTTTTAGGCATCCTTTAGAGTGATTAATAATAATAGGTTACAGTTCCTAATCTCAGTACATTGGGGTTTACTGGCTCTTAATACAGATCTACAGATAACCTTTGTTTTAGGCCAGTTAACCCTTACATGTCATATACCTATCTGGGTTTGCTGTCATCCACAAGGCTAGTTGCCATAGGTTACATTCTTTCCCAAATAGAGCATAACATATATATATATATATATATATATATATATATATTTGTATACATACATACACATATACAACTATTTCTTATCGCTTTTGCCTGTCTTAAATCCCCCCACTCAATCAACTGACACAGGTCAACTAGTATTGTCCTACTGGTTCCCTCTGGCAATGTCAAATTAAGAAGTCTACCTACAACCACCCAATCCGTTAGTTGTGTCTGATCATGGTATTTTTTATGGTAAAGGTTGGAGATTATCCTTCAGAGGATTCCTGGAATTCCCACCAGTGTCACCAAAAGTATTATACCTATCATCCTATCCCACTGAGGAGCTCCAAGGGGTAGGGTATTGGAGGCTTCACCGGTTTGAGACAGTTTCTGCCTTATGCAGAATCTCCCTTTGTAGCCGGACTTATTGGAGTCCCCTCAGCCTTCTCACCCTGCTCTGCCTGCAGAACCTTTTTACAGTGAGACCGATGGATCCAGGTATTCCTCTCAGCTATCCTTATTGTTGTAGGGTGGTTAGTAGGACTTGGTAGGGTCCCTTCTACTTAGGTGAATGTCAGTGTTTCTTCTTGATCACTTTTATGAGGACCCAGTCTACAATTTTAAACTTCCCTTACGTCCTAACCAGCAGCACAAGTGGGGTGTTCTGCCCCTGTGAAGCTGGCAGGACGGTGGAATTTTTAATTCCGCCCAAGCAATTTAAATTAATTAGCCCCCCCATAAAAGGCCTCCTCCCCTAGGCCATCTCGCTTTTTTTCTGTCCTGTGTAAGGACAGCAGGACGGTGCAGGCTCCTTTGGAGCCTGCCTGGATGTCTCCCCTGTATTGGGGAGATATTTTTGGGGCGCAGTACCTTTTTCAACTGCCCCCTGTTTTTTTCTCTTTATATTATCTGGGCCTCCGGCCTGGTTTATCTTAAAACTATTTGTTTTGACTATTTTATTGCTACAAGGATCCGGTGATCCCTCATAGCATTAGGGATGCCGCTGCGGTTTTTTTTTCTTACCCGCCTGGTGTCCCACGTGTCTCGGCGCACGCTCGCCTCCATTACACTGTGCGAGCCGTGGACCGGAAGTACGTCATCTGACGACTTCCGGTCCCGGCCTCACTTTCTTCAGCGCTTTGCGCTGCCTTTTAAGTTTTATACTTAGGTGAAAAGTCAGGCGTGAGCCCTTTCCTAGTTAGGGAAGGGCTCAGTGGATAATTTTTATTAAAATTCCCTTCCGGGTGTTTCAGCCTATTGCAGGCTGGTCTTCTCTGAAGGGGGCGGGGCTTCCGGGCCCTTTCCCATATAAAGACAGCTGAGACCTTCATTCAGTCTCTGCTGCCATCATAGCTAGTCCTATTTACAAGCCTAGCATTAGTGGTTAGAGCTCCTATCTGCATTATAGGTATCTCTCCCTCTCTATTTGGCGTTAGGGCGATAATAATTTTGTTTATTATCCCTAACTTATTTTCTTTCTTTCCAGAGTCATGTCTACTCCTTCCTCTAGTGACCCACACTCTGGTGGTCGTAAGGCTAGCGCCAAAAAACGCCATCTAGCTTGCGCCAATTGCGGCACTCCGCTTCCGGACGCTTACGAATATAACAGGTGTCCCGGTTGCCGTCCACCCCCTAATCCAGCTGAACCTACTGTCCAGGACATGTTCATCTGGATGAAGGAGTTTATGGGAAATTCCATATCTGAAATTAAGAGTGCTCTTGTTCCCAAAAGAGCTAGAACTGAATCCACTCCTCCTTCTGTGGCGGAAGAATCCGTTATGTCGATCGATGTATTGGACCAGAGGTCATCTGTACAGTCTGAACAGCCTGTTGAGGTGAAGATGTGTCCGCCTCTTTTCCCTGCGGAAAAGACGCAGAGATTACTTAGGTCCATCCGGTCAAGGGACCAGGATGTTGACCAAGGGGAAGCCTCTGCATCCACCTCTAGAGAACCTTGGGTTTTCAAGGTGAATGATGCACGCAAAAAGATGATGAAGGCTGAGTGGAAGCACCCAGATAAACCTGCGCTTGTCACTCGTACCTTCAAATTGATGTACCCTCTCTCGGACGCGGAATCTGATTCCTGGATGCCACCTCCTAAGGTTGATATGGCAGTAAATAAACTGTCCAAGAGAGTCTTGGTTCCCGCGGATGATGGAAGCAACCTCCAGGACCCGCTTGATAGGAAGGTGGATTCCCTTCTCAGACGCACATATTCAGCAGCATCAGCGTCTGCCTCTGTGGCTATTGCCTCGGGAGAAGTGTCTGACTTCGTGAAGGAGCGTGTGGAGCGCATACAGACTGAGATTGACAACAATGTCCCTAGGGAAGACATCTTGGACAGCTTCAAGACACTCCTCCTTGGTATAGACTTCCTCTGCGAGGCCTCCCAGCAACACCTTAAGCTAGCTGCCAAGTCCATGGCACTCGCTTCTGCTAGCAGACGTCCCTTGTGGTTACGCCCTTGGGTAGCGGACAACACCTCCAAGTTTAACTTGTGTGGGATGCCTTTCGAGCCTACTTGGCTATTTGGTTCTGAGCTGGATCGCATAATGGAAGGTTATGCTGACAAAAAAGGCAGGTGCCTTCCTGTTCAGGCCTTTCGGGGTAAAGGTAGAGCAAGAGGGGGGAAGTCCCAGGGCCCTCCTAGATCCCAGAGACGTCAGTCCTTTCAAAAACGTGGTGGAGGTCGCGGCCGCGGTAAAGACCGGAAGGCCGAGCTATGACTCTCCACTGACATCCACCAACGTTTTCCCTCTCCCTTCCCCTCAAGTGTTTGTTGCAGAGAATCTATCTGCCCATCCTCCTCCAGTAGGAGGACGTTTAAGTTTATTCCTTACAACCTGGATGCAAGAAATCCAGGATCCCTGGGTTCTGAAGGTTATTCAGTCGGGGTACAGGATAGAATTTACCTCCCCTCCCCCAAGGAAGTTTGTCTTAACAAAGTTACTTCCTCAGCCAAAACAGGCTGTCATAGAAACCTCAGTTCTCCAATACTTGGGAAAGCAAGCTTTGGAAGAAGTTCCCCCAGATCAAAGAGGATCTGGCGTCTACTCCCCGATATTTTTGGTTCCCAAACCAAATGGCGACTGGCGCATGATAATAGACCTGCGCTACCTAAACCGATTTATAAGGAAAAGGCGGTTCAGAATGGAAACCATTCGCTCGGTGGTCAGTATCCTGAACCCACAAGATCTCATGGTCACTATAGACTTGAAGGATGCATACCTTCATGTCCCTATATTTCCTGCCCACAGGAAGTTCTTAAGAATCGCCGTCACCATAAAAGGTATGGTAAGGCATTTCCAATTTGCTGTTCTACCGTTCGGCATTACCTCCGCTCCCCACACCTTCACAAAGGTGGTGGCTCCAGTTGTCTCTGCTCTAAGACTAAAAGGCCTAGAGATTGTTCCTTATCTAGACGACTGGCTTTTAAAAGCCGCGACTCTAGACATTCTTCAAGCTCATCTTCAACTGACCCTGGATTTTCTTCAACACCTAGGGTGGCTCATAAATTGGGAAAAATCCGAGATCATCCCATCTACCTCAAGAAGGTTTCTGGGGTTTGTCCTAGACTCCTCTCGGATGACGCTGTCTCTCACCCCAGAAAGGAGAGAGCGCGTCATAAGAGCCGCAGAGTTTTTGTCGGTACCACGCAGAGTGCCCATCAGAACTCTAATGAAGATGTTGGGCCACATGTCAGCGTCTGCAGAAGCAGTCCCCTGGGCCCTGTGGCACCTCCGACCTCTCCAAGATCAGGTCTTGACTGCCTGGAATCGCAACCCCAGTGGGTTGGACAAAAAGTGCACCCTGTCGTCCGAAGTCCGTGCCTCTCTCAGGTGGTGGACGAACCTGACAGATGGGAAGTCCTTGATTCAACCTCTGTGGATCACTCTGACCACAGACGCCTCCCTTCTAGGGTGGGGAGCCCATCTGGACGACCATCCGGTTCAGGGTACCTGGACCCCTCAGGAAAGGTTACTCTCATCCAACATGAGAGAACTGAGAGCAGTTCGTCTTGCGCTCCTCCACTTTGCTCCCCATATCTTAGGGAAAGCAATAAGAGTCCGGTCAGACAACACCACTGTAGTGGCTTATATCAACAGACAGGGTGGCACAAAGTCCCAAGTGCTCCTCAGGGAGACCGGACTTATTCTATCATGGGCAGAGCTCAACCTATCCCACCTTGTTGCAGTCCACATCAAGGGGGATCTCAACGTAGTGGCAGATCGTCTAAGTCGCGGGCTTGCAGTCCAGGGAGAATGGTCTCTCAACGAGAAGATCTTCAGGAGGATAACCCTGAAGTGGGGTACACCAGAAATAGACCTCATGGCAACCCGGCTGAATGCCAAAGTGAGCAAGTTTTGTTCCCTTTACAAGGAGGACAATCCGGTGGCGATAGACGCTCTGTCCATCGCATGGAGGTTCAGGCTGGCCTACATATTCCCTCCACTTTCCATGATACCCAGGGTATTGATGAAAGTCAGGCAAGACCAGACCTCAGTGATTGCCATCATCCCATTCTGGCCGAAGAGGTCTTGGTTCACCCAACTCATGAGGATGAGTCAGGGGTGTTATTGGAGGCTTCCCCACGTGCAGAACCTTGTGTCTCACAACACAGGCTCCTGCCTAGATCTGAGGAGACTCAATCTGACAGCCTGGAGATTGACAGGACCCTACTAAGGAGTGGGCTTCCTGCGGAGGTCTTGAGAACTATTGCACACTCGAGAGCAGAGTCTACAAACAAGGTTTACTCCAGGATAAAGAAGATTTTCCTTCAATGGTGTGCAACGAAAGAGGTAGTTACCTCAGATCCTCCTCTTTCTGCAATACTGCGTTTTCTCCAGGATGGCCTTGACAAGGGTCTTAGCCCATCCACCTTAAAGGTTCAGGTCGCAGCACTCTCTGCCTTCCTAGGCAGGTCTCTATCACAAGAATCCCTGGTTAGAAGATTCCTCAAAGGGGCTGAAAGACTTAAACCTACAGTTCTCAGACCTATTCCCAGTTGGGATTTAACCACTGTTCTCAGGGGGTTATGCCCTCCCCCCTTTGAACCTCTGGAAGAAGTAGACTTTAGGTATTTATCCCTTAAAGTCACTTTTTTATTGGCCATAACCTCAGCCAAGAGAGTGGGTGAGCTTCAGGCCCTTTCGGCTTTCGAGCCTTACACTGTTTTTCTACAGGACAGAGTCCTGTTGAGGTTTTTACCTACCTTCCTTCCTAAGGTTCCGACTTTCTCCAATACCAACCAGGTCATTTCTCTTCCAGTTCTACTGCCTAATCCATCCTCTCCTGAAGAAGCGGTTGACCACACTCTGGACATCTCTAGAGCTCTCAGAGTCTATATCTCAAGAACTGGAGAATTCAGGAAGTCGGAACACCTCCTTGTCTCTTTTTCTGGAAAGAACAAGGGCTTGAAAGCCTCTAAACCTACCCTGAGTAGGTGGATTAAGGAGGCAATCCGAGAGACCTTCATAGTCCAGGAGCTAACTCCTCCTGCCTTTGTCACTGCCCATTCCACTAGGGCAGTCTCTACTTCCTTTGCTGAGAAAAGGTCTGTTCCTCTGGAACAGATTTGTGCTGCTGCTTCTTGGAGCACCCACAATACTTTTTTGAGTCATTACAGGGTTAATGCCAAACGATCGGAAGAGTTGGCCTTTGGGCAGTCAATCCTAAGTGCCACTCTGCCGTAGTCCCTCCCTATTTGTGTTGTTACTCGCTAAGTCCCCACTTGTGCTGCTGGTTAGGACGTAAGGGAAGCGTTAATTTTTAACGTAAATTTGTTTTCCCTTAGTCCTAACAGCAGCACACAAATTTCCCGCCCTAAACTTTTTTGTTACTTGTTATTAAGCGAGATGGCCTAGGGGAGGAGGCCTTTTATGGGGGGGCTAATTAATTTAAATTGCTTGGGCGGAATTAAAAATTCCACCGTCCTGCCAGCTTCACAGGGGCAGAACACCCCACTTGTGCTGCTGTTAGGACTAAGGGAAAACAAATTTACGTTAAAAATTAACGCTTTTCTTCTGTGGGCTGTTACGCCGAGCGCTCCGGGTCCCCGCTCCTCCCCGGAGCGCTCGCTACACTCTCCTCACTGCAGCGCTCCGGTCAGATCCACTGACCCGGGGCGCTGCGATACCGCCTCCAGCCGGGATGCGATTCGCGATGCGGGTAGCGCCCGCTCGCGATGCGCACCCCGGCTCCCGTACCTGACTCGCTCTCCGTCAGTCCTGTCCCGGCGCGCGCGGCCCCCGCTCCCTAGGGCGCGCGCGCGCCGGGTCTTTGCGATTTAAAGGGCCACTGCGCCGCTGATTGGCGCAGTGGTTCCAATTAGTGTTATCACCTGTGCACTTCCCTATATCACCTCACTTCCCCTGCACTTCCTTGCCGGATCTTGTTGCCATCGTGCCAGTGAAAGCGTTTCCTTGTGTGTTCCTAGCCTGTGTTCCAGACCTCCTGCCGTTGCCCCTGACTACGATCCTTGCTGCCTGCCCCGACCTTCTGCTACGTCCGACCTTGCTTCTGTCTACTCCCTTGTACCGCGACTATCTTCAGCAGCCAGAGAGGTTGAGCCGTTGCTAGTGGATACGACCTGGTCACTACCGCCGCAGCAAGACCATCCCGCTTTGCGGCGGGCTCTGGTGAAAACCAGTAGTGACTTAGAACCGATCCACTAGCACGGTCCACGCCAATCCCTCTCTGGCACGGAGGATCCACTACCTGCCAGCCGGCATCGTGACAGTAGATCCGGCCATGGATCCCGCTGAAGTTCCTCTGCCAGTTGTCGCTGACCTCACCACGGTGGTCGCCCAGCAGTCACAACAGATAGCGCAACAAGGCCAACAGCTGTCTCAACTGACCGTTATGCTACAGCAGTTACTACCACAGCTTCAGCAATCATCTCCTCCGCCAGCTCCTGCACCTCCTCCGCAGCGAGTGGCCGCTTCTGGTCTACGACTATCCTTGCCGGATAAATTTGATGGGGACTCTAAGTTTTGCCGTGGCTTTCTTTCCCAATGTTCCCTGCACTTGGAGATGATGTCGGACCAGTTTCCCACTGAAAGGTCTAAGGTGGCTTTCGTAGTCAGCCTTCTGTCTGGAAAAGCCCTGTCTTGGGCCACACCGCTCTGGGACCGCAATGACCCCATCACTGCCTCTGTACACTCCTTCTTCTCGGAAATTCGAAGTGTCTTTGAGGAACCTGCCCGAGCCTCTTCTGCTGAGACTGCCCTGTTGAACCTGGTCCAGGGTAATTCTTCCGTTGGCGAGTATGCCGTACAATTCCGTACTCTTGCTTCAGAATTATCCTGGAATAATGAGGCCCTCTGCGCGACCTTTAAGAAAGGCCTATCCAGCAACATTAAAGATGTTCTGGCCGCACGAGAAATCCCTGCTAATCTACATGAACTCATTCACCTAGCCACTCGCATTGACATGCGTTTTTCCGAAAGGCGTCAGGAGCTCCGCCAGGATATGGACTCTGTTCGCACGAGGCGTTTCTTCTCCCCGGCTCCTCTCTCCTCTGGTCCCCTGCAATCTGTTCCTGTGCCTCCCGCCGTGGAGGCTATGCAGGTCGACCGGTCTCGCCTGACACCTCAAGAGAGGACACGACGCCGCATGGAGAATCTCTGCCTGTACTGTGCTAGTACCGAACACTTCCTGAAGGATTGTCCTATCCGTCCTCCCCGCCTGGAAAGACGTACGCTGACTCCGCACAAAGGTGAGACAGTCCTTGATGTCTACTCTGCTTCTCCACGTCTTACTGTGCCTGTGCGGATGTCTGCCTCTGCCTTCTCCTTCTCTGCTGTGGCCTTCTTGGACTCCGGATCTGCAGGAAATTTTATTTTGGCCTCTCTCGTCAACAGGTTCAACATCCCGGTGACCAGTCTCGCCAGACCCCTCTACATCAATTGTGTAAACAATGAAAGATTGGACTGTACCATACGTTTCCGCACGGAGCCCCTTCTAATGTGCATCGGACCTCATCACGAGAGGATTGAACTTTTGGTCCTCCCCAATTGCACTTCTGAAATTCTCCTTGGACTACCCTGGCTTCAACTTCATTCCCCAACCCTGGATTGGTCCACTGGGGAGATCAAGAGTTGGGGGCCCTCTTGTTCCAAGGACTGCCTAAAACCGGTTCCCAGTAACCCTTGCCGTGACTCTGTGGTTCCTCCTGTAACCGGTCTCCCTAAGGCCTATATGGACTTTGCGGATGTTTTTTGCAAAAAACAAGCTGAGACTCTACCTCCTCACAGGCCTTATGATTGTCCTATCGACCTCCTCCCGGGCACTACTCCACCCCGGGGCAGAATTTATCCTCTGTCCGCCCCAGAGACTCTTGCCATGTCTGAATACGTCCAGGAAAATTTAAAAAAGGGCTTTATCCGTAAATCCTCCTCTCCTGCCGGAGCCGGATTTTTCTTTGTGTCCAAAAAAGATGGCTCTCTACGTCCTTGCATTGACTACCGCGGTCTTAATAAAATCACGGTTAAGAACCGCTACCCCCTACCCCTCATCTCTGAACTCTTTGATCGCCTCCAAGGTGCCCACATCTTTACCAAACTGGACTTAAGAGGTGCTTATAATCTCATCCGCATCAGAGAAGGGGATGAATGGAAAACGGCATTTAACACCAGAGATGGACACTTTGAGTATCTGGTCATGCCCTTTGGCCTGTGCAACGCCCCTGCCGTCTTCCAAGACTTTGTTAATGAAATTTTTCGTGATCTCTTATACTCCTGTGTTGTTGTATATCTGGACGATATCCTGATTTTTTCTGCCAATCTAGAAGAACACCGCCAGCATGTCCGTATGGTTCTTCAGAGACTTCGTGACAATCAACTCTATGCCAAAATAGAGAAATGTCTGTTTGAATGCCAATCTCTTCCTTTCCTAGGATACTTGGTCTCTGGCCAGGGACTACAAATGGATCCAGACAAACTCTCTGCCGTCTTAGATTGGCCACGCCCCTCCGGACTCCGTGCTATCCAACGTTTTTTGGGGTTCGCCAATTATTACAGGCAATTTATTCCACATTTTTCTACCGTTGTGGCTCCTATCGTGGCTTTAACCAAAAAAAATGCCGATCCCAAGTCTTGGCCTCCTCAAGCGGAAGACGCCTTTAAACGGCTCAAGTCTGCCTTTTCTTCGGCTCCCGTGCTCTCCAGACCTGACCCATCTAAACCCTTCCTATTGGAGGTTGATGCCTCCTCTGTGGGAGCTGGAGCTGTCCTTCTACAAAAAAATTCTTCCGGGCATGCTGTTACTTGTGGTTTTTTTTCTAGGACCTTCTCTCCGGCGGAGAGGAACTACTCCATCGGGGATCGAGAGCTTCTAGCCATTAAATTAGCACTTGAGGAATGGAGGCATCTGCTGGAGGGATCAAGATTTCCAGTTATTATTTACACCGATCACAAGAACCTCTCCTACCTCCAGTCTGCCCAACGGCTGAATCCTCGCCAGGCCAGGTGGTCTCTGTTCTTTGCCCGATTTAATTTTGAAATTCACTTTCGGCCTGCCGATAAGAACATTAGGGCCGATGCTCTCTCTCGTTCCTCGGATGCTTCTGAAGTTGAACTCTCTCCGCAACACATCATTCCTCCTGACTGCCTGATTTCCACTTCTCCAGCCTCCATCAGGCAAACTCCTCCAGGAAAGACCTTTGTTTCTCCACGCCAACGCCTCGGAATCCTCAAATGGGGTCACTCCTCCCATCTCGCAGGTCATGCGGGCATCAAGAAATCTGTGCAACTCATCTCTCGCTTCTATTGGTGGCCGACTCTGGAGACGGATGTTGTGGACTTTGTGCGAGCCTGCACTATCTGTGCCCGGGATAAGACTCCTCGCCAGAAGCCCGCTGGTTTTCTTCATCCTCTGCCTGTCCCCGAACAGCCTTGGTCTCTGATTGGTATGGATTTTATTACTGACTTACCCCCTTCCCGTGGCAACACTGTTATTTGGGTGGTCGTTGATCGATTCTCCAAAATGGCACATTTCATCCCTCTTCCTGGTCTTCCTTCAGCGCCTCAGTTGGCTAAACAATTTTTTGTACACATTTTTCGTCTTCACGGGTTGCCCACGCAGATCGTCTCGGATAGAGGCGTCCAATTCGTGTCTAAATTCTGGAGGGCTCTCTGTAAACAACTCAAGATTAAATTAAATTTTTCTTCTGCATATCATCCTCAATCCAATGGACAAGTAGAAAGAATTAACCAGGTCTTGGGTGATTATTTACGACATTTTGTTTCCTCCCGCCAGGATGACTGGGCAGATCTTCTACCATGGGCCGAATTCTCGTATAACTTCAGAGTCTCTGAATCTTCCTCCAAATCCCCATTTTTCGTGGTGTACGGCCGTCACCCTCTTCCCCCCCTCCCTACCCCCTTGCCCTCTGGTCTGCCCGCTGTGGATGAAATTTCTCGTGATCTTTCCATCATATGGAGAGAGACCCAAAATTCTCTCTTACAGGCTTCATCACGCATGAAGAAGTTCGCGGATAAGAAAAGAAGAGCTCCTCCCATTTTTTCCCCTGGAGACAAGGTATGGCTCTCCGCTAAATATGTCCGCTTCCGTGTCCCTAGCTATAAGTTGGGACCACGCTATCTTGGTCCTTTCAAAATTTTGTGCCAGATTAATCCTGTCTCTTACAAACTTCTTCTTCCTCCTTCTCTTCGTATTCCTAATGCCTTTCACGTTTCTCTTCTTAAACCACTTATCATTAACCGTTTCTCTCCCAAATCTGTTCCTCCCACTCCTGTTTCCGGCTCCTCGGACATCTTCTCCGTCAAAGAGATTCTGGCATCCAAAAAGGTCAGAGGGAAAACCTTTTTTTTAGTGGATTGGGAGGGTTGTGGTCCAGAAGAGAGATCCTGGGAACCTGAGGACAATATCCTAGACAAAAGTCTGCTCCTCAGGTTCTCAGGCTCTAAGAAGAGGGGGAGACCCAAGGGGGGGGGTACTGTTACGCCGAGCGCTCCGGGTCCCCGCTCCTCCCCGGAGCGCTCGCTACACTCTCCTCACTGCAGCGCTCCGGTCAGATCCACTGACCCGGGGCGCTGCGATACCGCCTCCAGCCGGGATGCGATTCGCGATGCGGGTAGCGCCCGCTCGCGATGCGCACCCCGGCTCCCGTACCTGACTCGCTCTCCGTCAGTCCTGTCCCGGCGCGCGCGGCCCCGCTCCCTAGGGCGCGCGCGCGCCGGGTCTTTGCGATTTAAAGGGCCACTGCGCCGCTGATTGGCGCAGTGGTTCCAATTAGTGTTATCACCTGTGCACTTCCCTATATCACCTCACTTCCCCTGCACTTCCTTGCCGGATCTTGTTGCCATCGTGCCAGTGAAAGCGTTTCCTTGTGTGTTCCTAGCCTGTGTTCCAGACCTCCTGCCGTTGCCCCTGACTACGATCCTTGCTGCCTGCCCCGACCTTCTGCTACGTCCGACCTTGCTTCTGTCTACTCCCTTGTACCGCGACTATCTTCAGCAGCCAGAGAGGTTGAGCCGTTGCTAGTGGATACGACCTGGTCACTACCGCCGCAGCAAGACCATCCCGCTTTGCGGCGGGCTCTGGTGAAAACCAGTAGTGACTTAGAACCGATCCACTAGCACGGTCCACGCCAATCCCTCTCTGGCACGGAGGATCCACTACCTGCCAGCCGGCATCGTGACATGGGCCCTTCTGGAATGGGACTGACTTGGTTTATTTGTTTCTGCTCCAGCAGTCTGGACATATATTGTCTGAGGTTCTCTCTTCCTCCTCAATATGTGTCTCATTTGGTAACAAAGGTATGTTATATGGTCTACCATACATCATCTCAAAAGGGCTTAATCCATCTTTAATGGGTGTAATATGCATACTCGGGACAGATTATGGTAAACAGTACATCCAACTTTTCCCTGTCTCTGCCATAGCTTCTCTCAGTTTGCTTTTCAGTATATCATAATGTCTTTCTATGAACCCTGCTGACTGGGTGTGGTGTGTAAAGTGATTTATTACTTCTATACCCATTACTTCTATTAGGTGTTTTATAGTTAAGTTTACAAAATGTGGACCATTATCACTATAGATCTTTTCTAGAATCCCAAATTGTGGAATTGTGTCTTTTAGTAAAGCTTTTGATACTGTTACGGCATCCGCACTTCCTGTGGGAAATACTTGATACTGTTACGGCATCCGCACTTCCTGTGGGAAATACTTGGTGAATGCATAAAATCCATAAAGATGTGTTGGAATGGGTATTTTGATTTGGAAATATGCCTCTCATTGATCTAATACCTCATTGTGGATTGTATGAAATTTTTTTTAGTAGTTAGTGAAGCCGTATACAGTTCTATTAGTGCCCCATACCTCTCCCCTCTTGAGACATGGGTCATCCCATGTATCAATACTGCTGCATAATTGAAACAGTGACTTGGGCAAGATTGGTTTGGTGTCAGATGATCGGTAGATGCCATTAATTATACTACATCCCTTGTTCTTTGTTTGTCTAAAATGCCTTACCCCCTCACTCCTCTAGAAGCTAGGGAGATTCTGTATTCAAGGATGTGTTCTCTAAGCATAAGATAAGCATAATAAGGGGTGTAGGCAGGGAGGGGGACTGTGGTGTGCTGATTTTGGAATTCCTGAAAGCACCAATGCTGCTACATTTCAGTGAATGGAATCTACATAACAAAATAAGCTACAGTACTGGAAATCTCAAGGACAGAAATTTAACACAATAGGACAACAATGTTTTAAAAACAGCACTTTTAAACTGTCAAAAACAGTACAGTATGTTCTACGGAGCCTTGTAATTTTTTAAGGCAAAATTATGCAAAAGGGAACGATGACTTAACAGTATCTGTGATCCAGATAAGCTATACAAAAAAAAAAAATAAAAAAAATAAAAACACAAGAACACACAAAGTAAAAAAAAAAAAAAAACTTGTGCTCTAACAAAGATCTATGAGAAAAACAGAAAAAGAGAGAAGGGGCAAGGGTGAATACAATAATTAAAATTCCAGCCCTGAGATTAAGGAAATCTGGATTTAAAACACCCCCTAACTCTAAGAGTGTATCTCTCTTGATTGTTCCCATATGAACAGTAGTTCAGTGCTGCAGCTGGGTATGCGGGCTGCTATTCTCCCCTCCTCCTCCCCCTCGTTACATATCCTTGAAAATAATATAAACAGGTTTGCATACTCCACAATTTCCATTAATCCGGCAATTTTTTTCATGTACTAAATGTATTACTGCAAATATTGATTACTTTTTATCCCATGAAATTATCTCTTTTGTCACTTACTAAACCACATAATTTACTAAACTATTCACAAATACTTCTGCTATGTTACACAGTTCTTTGTTGATATAAAATGTAAGCCCTTCCCCATTTCTGGCAACGTTTGTGAAGGACAACACAATAATTATATTACAGCTACCTTTAGGACAAGCCCACTTTTCGGAATGCTAGGGCGTTGGCTAGTCCCTGGACAACATTTTGGGACATAAAATATAGTAGAGGCCACAACAAACATTGTATAACAGGAGCCGAGATTCTATCTTTTTATACAACAAAGTTTAAACGTATATCATATTTCACATAAGAGATAGGAGAAAATGTTTGACTTTGTCTTCCATCACTATGGAAATACAATGCTAAACTTAAAAATTTAGCATGTTAGATATAGAAAGTGCTGTATATACAGTAGATATCATTACAGGTTTCACAACATCATACATTCACACATGTACACAGACTCCAGGCAGATGGGAGATGAGGTGGACTGTATTACAGATTTCACAACATCATCTGCAAGCATTCTCTTCTTTTGTAACAACCGATAACACAAAGACTACAAACACAAAGAATCATATACAAGAGATAACATAATAACAGATAGAACACACACAAAGGGCTCTTCATACATACACAAAAGTATAAAAGAATAAAATTATGCAAATATATTCACATAAAATTCAATTAATTCCACATGGATTTTCCTTATCTTTTTGCTAGTTTGAAACGATTCATTATAACACTTTTTATTTATACAAACAGTTTAAAAAAAGAAAGTATTCACTATTATTATTACGCTATTCATTGGTCCAGGGGACCCATGTGGTCCCCCCTGACTCCTTCAGTATATTCTTGAACAAAGCATTAACACTTTTTACAGTTTAAACAAACTTTTTGGTCAATTCTACATGCTTCTTAACCATTCCTGATCTACATTCTTGTACCATAGTATCACTTACAGTACATAAACACTCGCACCTCGTCTAATCCTACCTTCCTCTGCACCTTCTGTAACATACTGTTTCTCAGTCTCTTAAACATTTTTCTTTGCCTTTTAGCTTATAACTGTATTGTTATCCCCTTTTTGATTTTACAAATACACTTTTCAATTCGTCTAAATTGTCTGGGGACAACCCGTAGGCCCTTGGCCACTGTTTCTATCACAGTGTGGTTCATACAAGGGGTACAGGGACTAAGTCCGAGCTCCTGCTCTCATAGAGGAGCAGGTGGAATGCAGCAGCAACACAGACAAATGTAAGCAGATCCCTACACAACCTATTCCCCATCTTTAACAATCCGTGAATTTCTCTGTGATCTACAAAACACCGGAGGAACAGTTTTAGGATTACGGCGACAGAAATAATAGAAGATCAACAGGACCATGAGCAATGCCCAAGCAAGTGGCAGAAACAGAAAATTATGAAATCTTCCACCAGCAACAGTAGTGTTAACAATTGATAAGGTAAAATTAGTATCAAAACCAGACATGAGAGAAAAAGGAAATCAGCCACGCGGTCACTCCTGATGACGCAGCTGTTCCAGCTGTTTACACCAGACAACACTCCTCTGGTGTTCGGTATACCTTTTCGCGAATCTTTTTGCTATCTGTCCTGGACAGCAGGTAGAGTTTATTTATATTAGGCTACACCCCCAAGAAAGCCTCTTTGGCCCCTGTGGCCTCACTGGATCATTCAGAAGCTTAGAAATGTGCCTGTAACCATCGCCATTGTTATGTTTTGTTACAATTAGGTTGTGAATGTCCTGAGACGGCTCTTTGCCTTTACCCTTCATGAGATGTGTCTTGTTTGACACCTTGGCAATGAGACATTTCTAGCTGCAAATTTTTTTTATTTTTCCTCCTTAAATATATGAAGATGTTGAAAAAAAAATGTAAATCAGTTATTTTGTATTTAATTGCTTTGTTACACAATTCTAAGATTATTTAATTTGTTTTACATAACATATGCCAGCGAAAAACGGGATGCTGGCAGCTCCAGCCATAATTATTAGAAGAAGCTCTGTGATGTGAGATGCCAAATAGTCAACAGCTTGAGCCACAAATAAATGTAGGAGGGCGAAGATTTTTATTGCTTCCCTGACTAGTGGCAGTGCAGGTGTGGCAATGCGGTGGCAGGCTTTCCGGTGGTTGGCTTTCCGGTGGTAGGCTGTGCGGTGGCAGGCTGTGCGGTGGCAGGCATTGTGGTAACGGGCATTGTGGCTCACGTATTGGTACCGCTGTGCTGATACCATGGTCTAGAGGAGTTGCAGTAGCCAGATGTTTTTCTGCCCCTCCTGATGTATCTGCCATTGCTGGCACAGATGTAAGAACTAAATATACCAGAAATTATTTGAATGATATATACCATCAAGGAATAATGTATGAACATATGAGAAGCATAAAATAATTTCTTAGCCTAAGAAACAGAGCGGCAGCCAGAGTACAATAACACAAGTCGCTATAATATATCTTGTATCCAAGGCCGATTTCACTTATAACCTAACACTATGGCTATGTTCACTCTTCCTATTTTGAGGCCTCAAAAAAAAAAAAAAAAATGGCCATAGCATGGCTGAAATTTGGGCCATATTTTGGGATGTTTACAACTTAATGTGTCTCAAAATACATGAAAAACAGCATATATCATGGCTATAAATGGACATACACATCAGGGAATAAACAAGCTGTTTTAAAATTAAAGAAGTCCAAATGCATCCTGAAAGTGAAAAATTAGGGGGCCTTTTATTTATGGCGTTTTTTGTTTGTTTTTTCTGGCCAAAAGTGGTTAGAAAAATCCATCAAAAGAAAAAAAAGGGTTAAAAAAAAAAAAAAAAAACCTACAACAATAGTAAATCAGGATCATTGTGTTATTTTAATATCGCTCATTTATCTAAACTACCCGTCTGGGACACTGGCCTTGTTTCCATAGCAATCATTCTTTGTTCAGCTGTCAACATTCCAATGCTAAGCTGTGAGTGGTTACTAGGGACAACAAGGTAGACTTTTTGACCCATTGCGCAAAAATTAGACACTTACTTAAGTAAGTGCGTAATATTTTTCTTTAACTCTTTAAGTTTATTTTTCGCTGCCTGTAACACCTTTTCATCTAGAATAAATGAAGACAAATAAGAATAACACATATTAGTCTCTGATTCAAAACAAATGTCATTACATTTCTCTTTATCTAGCATGAAAATTTTGTATTTTACCTTTCAAATCCATGTACGTAATGCTGTTAACATACTAAATTTTGCTAACATGTAGCATGTTCATCTGGAAAGAAAAAATAGATACCGTATATACTCGAGTATAAGCCGAGTTTTTCAGCACGATTTTTCGTGCTGAAAACACCCCCCTCGGCTTATACTCGAGTGAACTCCCCCACCCGCAGTGGTCTTCAACCTGCGGACTTCCAGAGGTTTCAAAACTACAACTCCCAGCAAGCCAGGGCAGCCATCGGCTGTCCGGGCTTGCTGGGAGTTGTAGTTTTGAAACCTCCGGAGGTCCGCAGGTTGAAGACCACTGCGGCCTTCAACATCATCCAGCCCCCTCTCACCCCCTTTAGTTCTGAGTACTCACCTCCGCTCGGCGCTGGTCCGGTCCTGCAGGGCTGTCCGGTAAGGAGGTGGTCCGGTGAGGAGGTGGTCCGGGCTGCTATCTTCACCGGGGAGGCCTCTTCTAAGCGCTTCGGGCCCGGCCTCAGAATAGTCACGTTGCCTTGACAACGACGCAGATACGTCGTTGTCAAGGCAACGGCTCTATTCCGGGCCGGAAGCGCGGAGAAGAGGCGCCCCCGGTGAAGATAGCAGCCCGGACCACCTCCTCACCGGACCACCTCCTTACCGGACAGCCCTGCAGGACCGGACCAGCGCCGAGCGGAGGTGAGTACTCAGAACTAAAGGGGGTGAGAGGGGGCTGGATGATGTTGAAGGCCGCAGTGGTCTTCAACCTGCGGACCTCCGGAGGTTTCAAAACTACAACTCCCAGCAAGCCCGGACAGCCGATGGCTGCCCGGGCTTGCTGGGAGTTGTAGTTTTGAATCCTCTGGAGGTCCGCATGTTGAAGGCCGCAGTGGTCTTCAACCTGCGGACCTCCGGAGGTTTCAAAACTACAACTCCCAGCAAGCCCGGACAGCCGATGGCTGCCCGGGCTTGCTGGGAGTTGTAGTTTTGAAACCTCTGGAGGTCCGCAGGTTGAAGACCACTGAGGGCGAATGATGAGAAGAGGATGATGAAGGGGGGTGGGGATGATGAAGGGGGGTGTGTGGGATGATTACAAGGGGATGATGAAGGGGGGATGTGTGGGATGATAAGGGGATGTGTGGGATGATGACAAGGGGATGATGAAGGGGGGATGTGTGGGATGATGACAAGGGGATGATGAAGGGGGGATGTGTGGGATAAGGGGATGTGTGGGATGATGACAAGGGGATGATAAAGGGGGGATGTGTGGGATGATGACAAGGGGATGATGAAGGGGGGATGTGTGGGATGATAAGGGGATGTGTGGGATGATGACAAGGGGATGATGAAGGGGGGATGTGTGGGATGATAAGGGGATGTGTGGGATGATGACAAGGGGATGATGAAGGGGGGATGTGTGGGATGATGACAAGGGGATGATGAGGATGTTAATGACGGGTCTGGATGATGACAGGGGGGGATGAGGTATTTCCCACCCTAGGCTTATACTCGAGTCAATAACTTTTCCTGGGATTTTGGGTTGAAATTAGGGGTCTCGGCTTATACTCGGGTCGGCTTATACTCGAGTATATACGGTACATACTGATATTAGGGTTCAACATTCATCTTCTTTTGATTTTTTTTTTCAAAATTTTCATAGAAATCCTAATAATAAAGGTTTTCTCACCAAGTATGCAGATTTCATGTTCAAGGAACTGTTCAACTTCCTTTTCCAGCTCTTTTCTGAATTTAAATTCTTTTACACTTTCTTGATTGAAGATCGGTTTTTTAAACTGATCGATGGCCTTTTTCCCCTTTTTTATCACATTCAATGCAATGTAGGATCTGCGCAATTAGTATCTCTCTTTTCTTTCATACCACACTTTTGCTATCCCTCCCCTTTACCTTCTTCCCAGTACATCCCATAGAGAGCAATAGAGACCTGTATCTTTGTTCTATAGAATACGAGGGCAATTTAAATATAAATACCTCCCATACGGAGGTGATAGATGCACTTTATCTCCACCAGGGTCGAGGACGTACCTGTACGCCCTCTGTGTTTACGGTCACCGCCGGTAACTGGGAGCGATGCCTGCTGAAATCATTCAGCAGGCATCTCGTGTCAATGCCTGGTGGGGTCCTGTGCTAATTCAGACTCCGGGTCAATCGGGTCTCTGGTGTCCTGGAAAAAAATGGTGATATGTACTGTTTGAGACAGCACCAATCACCCTTGCCCGGCAGGTGTGAGGTGGCATGGGTGCCACCTCACAATCGCGTGATTGGTCTGTCGGGACGACCGACCAATCACTAGCCAGCTGGGCGGTGATCAGGGTTGCAATCGGGGCAGGCAGAAGTCCCTTGAGGAGGGGGCGGTGGCAGCAGCGGAAGGATATAGCGAAAGGTGAGGCCTGTGTGCCTCCTGCTGTTGTATTAGTACAACTCTCAGCAGGCACAGCCAAAGGGCATGCTGGAAGTTGTAATTATGCAACAGCTGGAGGCACAACTACAACTTCTAACATGCTCTTTGGCTGTCTGTGCTTGCTGTGAGTTGTAGTTATACAACAGCTGGAGGCTGAAGTATGCCTCCAGCATGCACTAACAGACCGTGCATACTGGAAGTTGTAGTTTTGCAAAAGGTGGAGGCACACTGTTGCGGAAACAATCTGTTACCTAACTCTGTGTTTCCCAACCAGTGTGCCTCCAGCTGTTGCATGCTTCAACTCCCAGTCAATTCAACTCCCAGTCTGTCTGCATGCTGAGAGTTGTAGTTTTGCAGCCCCCCCCCCCTCCCTTCCAGGGAACATTGACATGGGCAGGGGTTTCCAGTAAGCTTTCCGCTGCAAGTTTGAGCTGCAACAAATTTTCATGTCTCGTATGGCACTGTTTCCTAAACTGAACCTCCAGCTGTTGAAAAACAACAACTCCCAGAATTGTCAGACAGCCATTGACTGTCAAAGTATGCTGAGAGTTTAGCAACAGCTGGAGGCAGCCTGTTTGGGAAACACTGCCGTCTGGTATTTTTGCATCCAGGTCTTCCCCTATGCAAATCCCTAATTTGGGCCCCAAATGTGCATGGCGCTCTCTCACTTCAGAGCCCTGTCGTATTTCAAGGCAACAGTTTAGTGCCACATATGGGGTATGTCCGTACTCGGGAGAAATTGCGTTACAAATTTTGGGCTTTTGCCCCTTTTGAAAAGGAAAAGTTGGGGTCTACACCAGCATGTTAATATAAAAATGTTTTTATTTTTTACAATTACATGCTGGTGTTGCCCCTTACTTTTCATCTTTACAAGAGGTAAAAGGAGAAAAAGACCCCCAAAATTTGTAACACAATTTCGCCCGAGTACGGACATACCCCATATGTGGCACTAAACTGTTGCCTTGAAATACGACAGGGCTCTGAAGTGAGAGAGCGCCATGCACATTTGGGGCCCAAATTAGGGATTTGCATAGGGGAAGACCTGGATGCAAAAATACCAGACGGCAGTGTTTCCCAAACAGGCTGCCTCCAGCTGTTGCTTAACTCTCAGCATACTTTGACAGTATGGAAATACCCCAGTATGGAAATACCCCATATGTGGACGTAAAGCGATCTGTGGGCGCATAACAAGCCTCAGGAGTGAGAGCGCACCATGTGCGTTTCAGGCCTAAATTGGTGATTTGCACAAGGGTGGCTGATAGTTACAGCAGTTCTGACATTAACGCAAAAAAAAAAAATACACCCGCGATCTCAAACTTATCCCCCCCCTGCGATCCGCCCCCTGCGATCTCTCTGTACGGGGCCCCGGCTCTCCGCCCAGATAGCGGGTGTCGACCCCCGCACGAAGCGGCGGCCGACACGCCCCCTCAATACATCTCTATGGCAGAGCCGGAGATTGCCGAGGGAAGCGCTTCGGCTCTGCCATAGAGTTGTATTGAGGGGGGCGTGTCGGACGCCACCTCGTGCGGAGGTTGACACGCCCCCTTACCGCGGGCTGTCGGGGCTCCGTACAGGAGATCGCAGGGGGCCCCAGTGGTCGGACCCCCCGCGATCTGCAACTTATCCCCTATCCTTAGGATAGGGGATAAGTTGCTCACCACTGAGTCACCACTGGACTACTCCTTTAACATCCCACAGGTGTTTGACAATTTTTTGTTAAAATTGGACATTTTATATTTAAAATGTTTATTTTTTTTTTCACTAAAATGCAGTGCCGCATTATGTACATGGGATGATCATTCCCACATATACATTAGATAACAGCCCATCTGGTGTCAGTTTTAACCTGTTAAGGACCCAGGGCATACCTATACGTCCTGAGTCCGCTCCTATTCTATAAAGCGGGGCCACAGCGTGATCAATGTAAAAGATCAGTGTGTGCAGTGCTATAGGTCCCTATGGGAGCTATAACACTGCAAAAAAAAAAAAAGTGGAAAAAAAGATCATTTAACACCTCCCCTAATAAAAGTTTGAATCATCCCCGTTTTCCCCTTTAAAAAAAAAAAAACAGTGTAAATAAAAATAAACATATGTGGTATTGCCGCATGCGGAAATGTCCGAATTATAAAAGTATATCGTTAATTTAACCACATGGTCAATGGCGTACACCGAAAAAAATCCAATGTCCAAAATAGTGCATTTTTGGTCACTTTTTATATCATGAAAAAATTTATAAAAAGCGATCAATAAGTCCTATCAATGCAAATATGGTACCCACAGAATAAAGAGAAGGTGTCATTTTTTCCGAAAAATTTACTGTGTAGAAACGGAAGCCCCCAAAATTTACAAAATGGCGTATTTTTTTCAATTTTGTCTCACAATGAATTTTTTTTCCGTTTCGCCGTAGATCTTTGGGTAAAATGACTGCCGTCATTACAAAGTAGAATTGGTGGCGCAAAAAAATAAGACATCATATGGATTTTTAGGTGCAAAATTGAAAGAGTTATGATTTTTTAAAGGTAAGGAGGAAAAAACGAAAATGCAAAAATGGAAAAACCCCGGGTCCTTAAGGGGTTAACCACAACTCTGGGTTTACTATTTTAATTTGAGCACTTTAATATAAGTTATATTTTAAGGGGTGATCGATTAGGGGTGTTTTTACCTCGGGCTGCGGCCCTGGTGTTCAGTAAATAATTCATATTGTATAAGTGAATCAATATATAATTTATTTGGAATGTCTATTTTCCTTACAAGCAAAGGGTTTCAAAGTTACAAAATGCAAAATTATCTAATTTCTTGGAATTTTTCATCAAGAAATCATGCACGTATTGACGAAAATTTACCACTAACCTAAAGTTGAATATGTCACGAAAAAACAGTCTCGGAATCAAATTCATAAGTAAAAACATCCCAGAGTTATTGATACATAAAGTGACAGAGGTCAGATTTGAAAAAAATGCTCTAGTCCTTAACCTCTTAAGGACGTAGGGCGTATGCATACCGAGTCCTTAAGGACGTGGGGTATATGAATTCCGGTCCCCGCCGCTAGCCAGTTGGGGACCGGACCAGGATGACTGCTGATATCTATCAGCAGGCATCCCCTGCATATGCCCAGGGGGGTCCTGAGACACCCCCCACCCCCATGCCGGCGGTCAATTCAGACCGATGATTTTCGGCGGGTCCAGGTCATACCGGTGTCCGGTGACCCGGAAAATCAGGGGGATCGGGGGTGTCCAAGACACCCCCAGTCACCCTGAAGGGATAGGAGTTAGGTGGCAGGGGTGCCACCCCTCCTATCTCTGCTATTGGTCGTCAAGACGCGACGACCAATAGAAGATCGGGGGCGGGGGGGTTAAAGTTCGGTTCCCCCGTCCTGCCCACCGACGGTACTCCGGGCAGAATGGGGGAACTGTAGCGTGACCGGCGGCGGCAGCGGTGGAGGTCCCTTACCCGATCGGCGTCGTCGGGCAGCGATGGCGTATGGCTCCCTCGTGGCACCCTGATGAAGACTACGGAAGCCGATGAGTAGTTGCCTAGTAACATCTGGGGGGGCTAAACTTTGGAGACCACATACAGTGCTCTCTAAACTGTAGCCCCCCCCAGATGTTGCAAAACTACAACTCCCAGCATGCACAGACAGCCGTTTGGGCATGCTGGGATTTGTAGTTTTGCAAGATTTAGAGGGCTGCAGTTTGGAGATGACTTTGCAGTGATCTATAAACTGTAGTCCTCCAGATCTTGCAAAACTACAACTCCCAGCATGCCCACACAGCAGTTTGCTGTCTGGGCATGCTGTGATTTGTAGTTTTGCAACATCTGGAGGGGCACAGTTTGGAGATCACGCTGCAGTGGTCTCTGAACTGTGGACATGCAGATGTTGCAAAAGTGCAAATCCCAGCATGCACTTCGGTGATCAGTAGATGCTGGGTGTTGTAGTTTTGCAACAGCTGGAGGCACCCTGGTTGGTGCAACAGCTGGAGGTTTGCCCCCCCCCCTCCCCCATGTGACTGTACAGGGTACAGTCACACAGGTAGGTTTACAGTAAGTTTCCTGCTTCAAGTTTGGGCTGCAGCAAATTTTCTGCCGCAGCGCAAACTCCTAGCGGTAAACTCACTGTAAACCTGCGCCAGTGTGAATGTACCCTAAAAACACTACACTACACTAACACAAAATAAAGGGTAAAACACTACATTTACACCCCCTTACACTGCCCCCCCCCAATAAAAATAAAAACCATTGTACCGCAGTGTTTCCAAAACGGAGCCTCCAGCTGTTGCGAAACAACAACTCCCAGCATTTCTGGACAGCCACTGACTGTCCAGGCATGCTGGGAGTTTTGCAACAGCTGGAGGCACCCTGTTTGAAAATCAAAGGCGTAGAATACCCCTCTGTCCACCCCTATGCAATCCCTAATATAGTCCTCAAATGCGCATGGCGCTCTCTCACTTCGGAGCACTGTCGTATTTCAAGGAAACAGTTTAGGGTCACATTTGGGTTATCTCCATACTCGGGAGAAATCGCACTACAAATTTTGGGGGGCTTTTTCTCCTTTTACCCCTTATGAAAAGGAAAAGTATGGGGTCTACATCAGCCGGTTAGTGTAAAAAAAATATATATTTTTACACTAACATGCTGGTGTTGGCCCATACTTTTTATTTTCACAAGAGGTAAAAGGAAAAAAAGACCCCCAAAATTTGTAACGCAATTTCTCCTGAGCACGGAAATACCCCATATGTGGGCGTAAAATGCTCTGCTGGCGCACAACAAGGCTCAGGAGTGAGAGTGCACTATGTACATTTGAGGCCTAAATTGGTGATTTGCACAGGGGTGTCTGATTTTACAGCGGTTCTGACATAAACGCAAAAAAATAAATACCCACATGTGACCCCATTTTGAAAACTACACCCCTCATGGAATGTAATAAGGGGTGCAGTGAGCATTTACCCCCCCCCCCCCACAGGTGTCCGACAGATTTTTGGAACAGTGGTCTGTGAAAATGAAAAATGTAATTTTTCATTTGCACAGCCCACTGTTCCAACGATCTGTCAAATGCCAGTGGGGTGTAAATACTCACTGCACCCCTTATTAAATTCTGTGAGGGGTGTAGTTTCCAAAATGGGGTCACATGTGGGGGGGTCCACTGTTCTAGCACCACAAGGGGCTTTGTAAATGCACAAGGCCCCCGACTTCTATTCCAACCAAATTCTCTCTCCATAATCTCAATGGCGCTCCTTCTCTTCTGAGCATTGTAGTTCATCAGCAGAGCACTTGACATCCACACATGGGGTATTTTCCTACTCAGAAGAAATTGGGTTATAAATTTTGGGGGGCATTTTCTTCGATTACCCCTTGTAGAAATGTAAAATTTTGGGGAAAACCAGCATTTTAGTGAAAAAAAAAATGTATTTCCACATCCAACTTTAACGAAAAGTCGTCAAACAACTGTGGGGTATTAAGGCTCACTGTACCCCTTGTTACGTTCCCTGAGGGGTGTAGTTTCCAAAATAGTATGTCATGTGGGGGTTTTCTTGCTGTTCTGGCACCATAGGGGCTTCCTAAATGTGACATGCCCCCCAAAAACCATTTCAGAAAAACTCACTCTCCAAGATCCCATTGTCGCTCCTTCCCTTCTGAGCCCTCTACTGCGCCCGCCGAACACTTGACATACACATATGAGGTATTTCCTTACTCCAGAGAAATTGGGTTACAAATTTTAGGAAGATTTTTCTCCTTTTACCCCTTGTAAACATTAAAAAACTGGGTCTACAAGAACATGCGAGTGTAAAAAATGAAGATTTTGAATTTTCTCTTTCACTTTGCTGCTATTCCTGTGAAACATCTAAAGGGTTAACACACTTACTGAATGTCATTTTGAATACTTTGAGGGGTGCAGTTTTTATAATGGGGTCATTTGTAGGGTATTTCTAACATGAAAGCCCCTCAAATCCACTTCAAAACTGAACTGGTCCCTGAAAAATTATGATTTTGAAAATTTTGTGAAAAATTGGAAAATTGCTGCTATACTTTGAAGCCCTCTGATGTCTTCCAAAAGTAAAAACATGTCAACTTTATGATGCCATTTATTAAAACTTTTTTTTATACACTTTATTAGACTTTTAAGAATCATTAGATTCCTCAGACAGATGAATAGAGTTCTATTGAACTCCATTGATCTGCAATCCATTGATCCATTGGTCCAGCCATACTCTATCAATAACAGAGCCACGGAGAGCAGGGAAGCAGAGGTAAGCCCTCCGGCTACCTCCACAGTGGATGGCCCGCCCACGATCGCGCTGCGGGGGGGCAATCCACACCACTAGCCCACCAAGAAGCATTCACAGATCCCTTTAGACACCGCTGTCAGCTTTGACAGCGGCGATCTAAAGGGTTAATGCTGGCTATTAGCAGCGGCTCCCGGCTACTGAGAACAGCCAGGGGCTGCAGAGTATGGAGCGGGCACGAGTCCGGAGCCCGCTCCATACACAATGCAGAGCACCTCATGCTAGATATTAGCGGTGGTGATGCATCAGCGGCCCCCGGCTACTGAAATCAGCCGGGGGTCACAGAGTACGGAGCGGGCACGAGTCGGAGCCCGCTCTGTACACCCAGAGAGCCGCCGCATCAGATCTGGCCTGCCCGGCTCCATAAATGTGGAACTTGTATCTCCTGATACCCGGGACATGCTGTTCCGGGCGTCAGGAGATGCAAATTCCACATCCCTAAAAGGATCGATTCAAAAATATTTTGAATCGATTCAGTATCGCCAAGTGAAAAATCGCGATAATCGCGCAAATCGATTTTTTCTTACATCCCTACTAGACATCTTATCCCCTCTCCAAAGGAGAGGGGATAAGATTTCTGATCGTGGGGGTTCCGTTGCTGGGGACCCCCGCGATCTCTCCTGTAGCACCCCCGTTCACCAGCTGCATGGAGCGGAGAATGCTCCATGACTGATGACAGGAGATACAGGGGCCTCAATGCAAGCCTATAGAAGGGGGCATGCAGCTGGTGAACGGGGGTGCTGCAGGAGAGACCGTGGGGGTCCCCAGCGGCAGGACCCCCACGATCAGACATCTTATCCCCTATCCTATGGGTAGGGGATAAGATGTCTAGGGGCGGCATACCCCTTTAAAGTCAAAATGGGCTTCGTCCTTAACCGCTTAAGGACCCATGACGTACCGGTACGTCATGAGTCCGCTCCCGTTCTATAACGCGAGGCCCTAAAAAGTTATAGGGGTCAGAAGAGGACAATTTTAAACGTATACATTTTCCTGCATGTAGTTATGATTTTTTCCAGAAGTACGAAAAAATCAAACCTATATAAGTAGGGTATCATTTTAATCGTATGGACCTACAGAATAAAGAGGTGTCATTTTTACCGAAAAATGTACTGTGTAGAAACCTAAGCCCCCAAAAGTTACAATATGGTGTTTGTTTTTTTTTTTTTTCAATTTTGACTCACAATGATTTTTTTTCCCAAAAAAACAGAAAAACCCCGGGTCCTTAAGGGGTTAAGGGCAGCTTCACACATGGTGCATCCGTTTCGTATTTCACGTTGCGGACGCACCAATGCCAATCACAGAGGGACTGCCGAGCGAGATACCATCTGCAGCTGGGTAGCTCTGTGTGTCCCCTCATAGCGGCGGATTAAATCCACCACTTAAAGCTGACACACAGAGCTACCTGGCCGCAGCCGGTATCTCGCTCTGTAGTCCCTCTGCGATTGGTGTTGGCACATTCACAGCATGAAATACACTGCAGATACACCTTGTGTAACCCTGCCCATAGGAAGTTTTCTGAGATCTTGGTATTGATATACTGTTCTTAGGACAGGTGATCAATATGAGATTGTGAGTGTTCACTTTCAGCACCCTCCTCACCTGTCTCTTTAAAGGGGCCAACTTGCTAGGGCGAGTGCTGCGGCCATTTTTATTTATACTCTACACAGCACATACTATATACATAGTGCAAGTATATGGGCCCATGTAAATAGGAAGAGGCTGCTGCTCTGGCCCAGGAACATGTATCCCTTAGCAGCTGAGAGTGAAATAGTGGTTAAGCTCTTTTTTTCTTTGGTATACATATAATAACACTGTCACAATATATAGGCATCTTGGCAACAGGTGACATTTTGAAAAACAGCGGCACTGGGTCGGAGGAGCGGTGACGTTATCGTTCACTGATAAACAGCAACAATTTAAAATACATATTTCAAGCCAGTATTAAGTAGTTGTCTTAAGTTTGCCTGCACAATATATCGTAATTGAATCGCAATTTTTGCAGATTACCGTATTTTGATTTTACCACCCGGTGAAATCTGGAAATGACCTGCTCTTGTGGCTTCACCCGTCGCAGTGGCGGAGGCTCCTGCTGCTCTGGCTCTGAGCAGCAGCGGTGGAGGATCGGGATGGCTTAAATGGCTATATGCACAACTCTGGCATCCCATGTGACTGGCGCAGACGTACTACTTTAGAAATGTCGCTCCTCCCAGCAGTGCTTAGCCTTCCTCACTTCCTTCCAGCGCTCTATAGTGCAGCCATGTATGAGTAACCTCCAGAGAGTGTGCAGGCCAGACCATGTACATGAAATGGTAAGGAGGAAATAAGTTTATTTCTCCCCATTTTATATCCATACAATTAACATTACATGGAGGGGATTAGGCTATATGAGGGGAATGTCTATGAGAGGAATAGGGCTATATGAGGGGAATGGCTGTAGGAATTTCATATAGCTGTCCCCCCTCACATTGTCAATTCCCTTCATATAGCTGTCCCCCCTCATATAGCACAATCCCCCTCATATAGCCCATTTCCTTTTATATAGCCATCCTCCCATTTATATCACAATCTCCCAATATAGCTGCCCCCTCTCATGTATCACAATCCCTTCATATAGTTGTTCCCCCTCATATAGCCCATTTCCCTCAAATAGCTGTCCTCCCTCATATTACCCAATCCTCTCATATAGCCAAATCCCCTCATATAGCCGCCCCCGCCCCCCATCCTTATAGCTGTCCCAGCTCACATATTCCATTTCCCTCAGATAGCTGTCCCCCCCTCATAAAGCCTAATCCTCTCATACAGCCCAGTTCCCCTCATATAGCCTGGTATGTATTGTCTGTTATGTATGTTCAGTGCCACTAGATGGCGCTGTAACTGAGACAATCTGAAATAGTATAGCAATGTCAGTTATCTTTGTTGTCACATATGTAAAAAAAAGAAGAAAAAAACTCTTTGGTTTTTTTGTTCAGTCTCCATTTAGTTTGACCCTAAAATTATATAAACCAGTGCTATGGGTGCAATGAGCTAGACCTGGTGTATAGTATATGTATGGGTACAATGAGGTGAACCTGGTGTACAGTATAAGTATGGGTACAATGAGCTGGACCTGGTGTACAGTATATGTATGGGTACAATGAGGTGAACCTGGTGTATATTCTATGTATGGGTACAATGAGGTGAGCCTGGTGTATATTATATGTATGGGTGTAACACTCACGGTTCAATAGACAGGAACACTTGCGGTAGTGGATCCGCTGGACCTGCGTGGCAGATGACGTGGGCCATACCAGGGAGCGGGGTCTGAAGTGCTGCTGGTTTTCACCAGAGCCCGCCAAAAAGCGGGATGGACTTGCAGTGGCAGGCGGCACCCTGGTCACTACCCATGGCACGACTCGACCACACAGGCGGCTGAGGAGGTTCGAGGCACAGGTAGGATACGGCAACTCGTGGTCAGGATAGCAGAAGGTCAGGGCAGGTGGCACAGGAGCATAGTCAGGAACGTAGCAGAAGGTCAGTAGGCAGGCGGCAAAGGAGCAAGGTCAGGTCACGGAACAAAGAGGTCAGAAAACGGCAAGGCAACTCACAGGAACGCTTTCTCTCAGGCATTAGGGCAACAAAGATCCGGCAGGGGTACGTGGGAGGTGCAGAAGCTTTTAACCGTGTGACAGGTGCAACGGATAATTACGGGCACACTGGCCCTTTAATTCTTAGAGCGGAGCTGAGAGGAAGCAGCAGAGGACAGAGGTGAGTGAGGGGCTGGGATTTGCATGCGGGTGCGTCCTGCAATGCGATTCCCAGCCCCACCAGCTGGGGAAGAGAAGGAGACAATGCGCTCACGGCCAGAGTGAGTGGCCGGAGCACAAGTTGTCACAATGGGTACCATGAGGTGAACCTGGTGTACAGTATATGTATGGGTACAATGAGGTGAACCTGGTGTACGGTATAAGTATGGGTACAATGAGGTGAACCTGGTGTACGGTATATGTATGGGTACAATGGGGTGAACCTGGTGTACGGTATAAGTATGGGTACAATGAGGTGAACCTGGTGTACAGTATATGTATGGGTACAATGAAGTGAACCTGGTGTACAGTATATGTATGGGTACAATTAGATGAACCTGGTGTACGGTATAAGTATGGGCACAATGAGCGGAACCTGGTGTACAGTACAGTAGAATCTTCCAATAGCGGACAGTCATGGGGGGAAAAAAGTGTTCACTATTGAGAGATGTCCTCTATTGGGAAAAAGGCTCTAAATTCTTTCTGAATGTCCAAATACTGTACTGTACTCACTCCAGGGTGTAATTACCTATAAAACATGATAAAAAGCAATATTACAGTAGAATCTCCCAATACAG
Source organism: Hyla sarda (assembly GCF_029499605.1). Taxonomy (NCBI): domain Eukaryota; kingdom Metazoa; phylum Chordata; class Amphibia; order Anura; family Hylidae; genus Hyla; species Hyla sarda. The sequence goes on along the minus strand of NC_079192.1, from coordinate 384,923,898 downwards.
AAATTTAGGTGCACTACTGTGGTAGATGTATACAATGACATTGGCTATCCGTCAACACTGATGGATAGCCAATGTCAATGCCAATGTGATTGGATAGTTAATGTCATTGTATACATCTACCACAGTAGTGCACCTAAATTTCTGTATTGCATTATTCTAATTGTTACACATCCACACCGTTTATCTGGTGTAGGATTCTATTGTGGCACTTGTAGTCCACTGCAGGCATCTTCCATTTTATGCATTTTTATGCTGGGGATAGCCCCTAGCAACGGACTACAAGGGCAGGATCTGCTCCCCCAGTAGAATCTCCCAGTAATGTTTAATTCCCCCTCTTGATCCCTCCAATGACACCTCATTATTCCCCCTTTGAACCCTTCTGTGCCATTTCATTCCCTATCATTTCCCCTTTATACCCTGTGCAACGTTATTCCCCCTGTGCCAAATCATCCCCCCTTACCCCTTGTTCCACATAATTTCCCCTTGATATGCCACATCATTTCCCCTTGATCCCCCCTGTGCCATTTCATACCCCCTTTATGTGCAAATTCATCAACACCTCTTTACCACCCCCTGTGTCATTTCTTCCTCCCTGTGCCATTTCATTCCCACTTCATCCCCCTGTGCCACCTTATTCCCCCTGTGCCAAATCATCCCCCCTTACCCCTTGTGCTACATCACTTTCCCCTTCCCTCCTTCCCCTGTTGTTCTTCTTACATGGCCAGCAGGTTCAGGGGCTCTTAGCGGGTTTGAGGTTCTCCTGATGTTCTCTGTGCTGCATTTACTGAGAGCAGTGGCTGGGGGCACTGACGAGTGATGTCAGAAGCGTCACTCATCAGTGCCTGCCACTGATCACAGCCTCTCAGTTAGTACAGCACAGAGGACGTCAGGAGAACATCAAACCCACTGAGAGCCCCTCAGCCTGCTGGCCAAGTAAGAACAACAGGAGAAGGAGGGAAGGTAGCACAAGCAGTGAGGGGAGGATGTGTGATTTGGCATAGGGGGAATAAAGTGGGAAAGGGGGATAAAGGGGGATGAAATGGCACAGGTGGTATAAAGGGGGAAAGAAATGGCACAGGGAGATATAATGGGGATGTGGTAAAGAGGGGTGATGAATTTGCGCAGATGATAATAAAGGGGGAATGCTGTGGCACAGGAAGATATAATGGGGAGGATGATTTGGCACGGGGAGGATCGGAGGGGGGGGGGGAATTATTTGCCGGCAGACATACAGTGGGGATCAAAAGTTTGGGCACCCCGGGTAAAAAAGGAAAGATGGAAAAATCTCCAAAAGGCATCAAATTACAGATTAGACATTCTTATAATATGTCAACAAAAGTTACGGTAGATTTTATTTCCATCATTTACACTTTCAAAATAACAGAAAACAAAAAAATGGCATCTGCAAAAGTTTGGGCACCCTCCAGAGTTAATATCTTGTACTGCCCCCTTTGGCAAGTATCCCAGCTTGTAAATGCTTTTTGTAGCCAGCCAAGAGTCTTTCAATTCTTGTTTGAGGTATCTTTGCCCATTCTTCCTTACAAAAGTCTTCCAGTTCTTTTAGATTTCTGGGCTGTCTGTCATGCATTGCTCTTTTAAAGTCTATCCATAGATTTTCAGTTATGTTGAGGTCAGGAGATTGTGAAGGCCATGGCAAAACCTTCAGTTTACGCCTCTTGATGTAATCCCCCGTGGATTTCGAGGTGCGTTTAGGATCATTATCCATTTGTAGAAGCCATCCTTTCTTTAACTTCAGCTTTTTCACAGATGGCATCAAGTTAGCATCCAAAATTTGCTGAAATTTTATTGAATCAATTTTTCCTTCTACTCGTGACATGTTCCCTGTGCCACTAGCTGCAATACAACCCCAAAGCATGATTGATCCACCCTCATGCTTAACAGTTGGACAGAGGTTCTTTTAATTAAATTTTGTTCCCCTTCTTCTCCAAACGTACCTTTGCTCATTCAGGCCAAAAAGTTCAATTTTAATCTCATCGGTCCACAGAACTTGTTTCCAAAATGCATCAGGCTTGTCTATATGTTCATTTGCAAAGTTCAAACGCTGATTTTTGTGGTGTGGACATAGAAGAAGTTTTCTTCTGATGACTCTTCCATGAAGACCATATTTGTACAAGTATCTCTTTATAGTGGAATTCCAGTGTCTGCCAGATCTTTCTGGAGGGATTGTGCAGTCAAACTTGGGTTTTGAATAGTTTTTCTCAAAATCCTGCAAGCTGTTCTGTCTGATATTTTTCTTGGTCTTCCAGATCTTGCTTTAACTTCCACTTTTCCTGATGACTGCCATTTCTTAACTCCTTAAGGACGTAGGGCGTACCTGTATGCCCTACGCCCGGTCCCGGTGTTTAAAACGGGGTCACGCCGTGTCGGTCCCGGCTGCTAATCATAGCCGGGACCCTGGGCTAACAGCGCGCGGCATCGAACGTTGTGCCGCGCGCTGTTAACCCTTCAGACGCGGCGATTAAAGTTGACCGCCACGTCTGAAAGCGAAAGTAAACGCTTCCCGGCAGCTCAGTCGGGCTGATCGGGACATCGCGATAAAATCGCAATGTTCTGATCAGCTGGGACTAAGGCAGAGGTCTCCTTACCTGTCTCCGTGGCGTCCGATTGTCGATTGATTGCTCCAAGCCTGAGCTACAGGCTTGAGCAATCAAGCCTCTATCTCACTGATCCATGCAAAGCTATGGCTTTGCAGGGATCAGCATAGGAGATCAGTGTGTGCAGTGTTATAGGTCCCTATGGGAGCTATAGCACTGCAAAAAAAAAGTGGAAAAAAAAAGTTAACAAAGGTCATTTAACCCCTTCCCTTATAAAAGTTTGAATCACCCCCATTTTCCTATAAAAAACAAAAAAATTCCAAAGTTCAAAAAAGCGTATTTTTGGTCACTTTTTATACCATTAAAAAGTGATCAAAAAGTCCGATCAAAACAAAATTTGTACCGATAAAAACTTCAGATCATGGCGCAAACAATGAGTCCTCATACCGCCCTGTACGTGGAAAAATTAAAAAGTTATAGGGGTCAGAAGATGACATTTTTAAACGTATACATTTTCCTGCATGTAGTTATGATTTTTTCTAGAAGTACTACAAAATCAAACCTATATAAGCCCACAAAAGTTACAAAATGGCGTTTTTTCTTAAATTTTGTCGCACAATTATTATTTTTTTCCGTTTCGCCGTGAATTTTTGGGTAAAGTGACTAATGTCACTGCAAAGTAGAATTGGTGACGCCAAAAATAAGCCATAATATGGATTTTTAGGTGGAAAATTGAAAGGGTTATGATTTTTAAAAGGTAAGGAGGAAAAAACGAAAGTGCAAAAACTGAAAAACCCTGCGTCCTTAAGGGGATAAAGAGTGCACTTTACTGTCCTTAAGGGGTTAAAGTAGATTAAATTAAAGTAAATCAATATTGCTTCAATAACGGAATCTTTACAACATTACAATAACATACCGGCACTTACAGAATTACAGGACAAAACAAATCAAAATTTAAACAAACTGGAGGAATCCATGACCGTATTACCCTGTTTCCCCCAAAATACACCCTACCCTGAAAATAAGCCCTAGCTGGATCGGGGTGGGCTGCAATAAGCCCTACCCCGAAAATAAGACCTAGGGCCAGGGGTACTCAACTAACGGACCGCGGCCGCCAGTAATGCGATGTGGCCCCCCAGCCCCCACCTTTGGCTGATCCCTTGGCAAGTCAAATGAGCTGGGGCAGGGACACTGTCGCTTTAAAACGCCTGCGCTTATGCACGCCCGACGTCACGGATGTGTCCCTGCCCTGGCTGCTACCGGTAAGCAGCAGAAGGAGATCCCGCCGCCGAGAGCTGCAGCTTCAGTTGCGGACGCTATGAAGGTGGGGAAGTCCTGGTTTATTATGGCAGAGGGGTGGGGGGCACTGTAGGACCGTGGAGGACGACGGGGGAAGGGGAGGAAGTGTGGAGGATGGGGGGGCCTGCAGGAGTGTGGAGGATGGGGGCTGCAGGAGTGTGGAGGATGGAGGACTGTATAGCAGTGTGGAGGATGGGGCTGTGGGAGGATGGGGGCTGTGGCAGTGTGGAAGATGTGGGGGGGGGGTGGCATCCTCCACACTGCTACAGCTATTCCATCCTCCACACTGCTAAAGCCCCCTAACCACCCACAGCCCCCCATTCTCCACACTCCTGCAGCCCCCATAAATAAGCCCTACCCTGAAAATAAGCCCTAGTGTGTTTTTTGTGACTAAAATTAATATAAGACCCGGTCTTATTATCGGAGAAACACGGGTAAAACATGCAAATTTTACCAGGGATGTAAAGGACAACTCAAACAATATGGTGCATATACCTAGTACAGAACAAGGCAGAATACTCCACGTTCTATCCTTTAAAAATCTGAAAAGTAAAACAAACACGCCTAAGAAGAATGTGAGCTTTAGTTCATCGGATAATGATTCCACAGATTATGGTACTGATATATCAGACATTGAGGATGGACACAACCCACAAGTACGGTGTCCATTTTAGGACATTGTCAATCGTCAGCTGTACCTTCGACCTCCATCAGGCAAAACAGCGTCCCGCCTCCTCCCTCGGACCAATCTCCGTCAGGCGTCAGCCGCAACTCCCTCCTCCCTCCTTTGTCATCCTAAAGTCTCTCATCCAAAACTCTGTCAACCTAAAGTCTCTCATCCAAAACTCCGTCAAAAACCTTCCTGCCGTGTAGTCAGTGTCGGGGCATGACGGCGTTTTGGATGAGGGACTTTCGGATGAGGGAGTTGTGGCTAAAGGATGACAGCAATTGGTGTTAGGGAGGAGGCGGAACGCTGTTTTGCCTGAAGGAGGACGGAGTTAAAGCTGACAACTGATGGCGATTGGTCAGAGGGAGGAGGCGGGATGCTGTTTTGCCTGACGGAGGACGTAGTTGTGGCTGAAGACGATTGGTCCGAGGGAGGAGGCGGGATGCTGTTTTGCCTGGCGGAGGACGTAGTTGCGGCTGAAGACCATTGGTCCGAGGGAGGAGGCAGGATGCTGTTTTGCCTGGTGGAGGACGTAGTTGCGGCCTATGACTGATAGAGCTGGGCGGTATGACCAAATATGTGTATCACGGTATTTTTGTAACTTATGGCGGTTCCATGATACATAACGGTATTTCCTCCCCTCCCCCACCCCAAATCATGTGACCCGCGTGTGCTGTTCTGCTTCTCACCCCCACCCCCACCCCAAATTAATTATCAGCCCTGCGGTGCGCTGTCCCCATTGGGGTACTACTCACGTCACCCGCAAGCGCTGCCCTCTTCGTCCTTCCCGGCGCTGACACTCTATACTGTACGCTGCATCCCTAATAAACTTTGACGCACCTTCCTACCTCGGCCTCACGCTCTTCCTGGGGACGGGAACGTTTGAGAGCCGTCATCCAGCGATGTTCAGCCTCGGCCGGTGATAGGCTGAGCCCACTGTCATGTAAGAAGCCGTTGAGTTAAAGTTTATTTTGTTTATCTTTTGCAGCCCGGGCATAGGGATACAGCGTACAGTGTAGAGTGTCAGGGCCGGCGGCCCGCAACAAACAGGAGGATGAGGAGGGCAGCGCTTGCGGGTGATATGTGAGCAGTACCCCAATGGGGACAGCACAGAACTGGGCTGATAATTAATTGGGGGGGGCAGAACACCGCTCGCGGGTCACTTAAGATTAGTTCCCCGATATGGGGACAGCACAGCTCTGGGTTGATAATTCATTCATTCCCGGGGGGAGGGGCCCAACCGGTATTGCGGTATGGAAAAAATTCATATCGTGCAGCAATAAGATTTCGGTATTCGGTATGAACCGGTATACCGCCCAGCACTAACGACTGACGGCGATTGGTCCGAGGGAGGAGGCGGGATGCTGTTTTGCCTGACGGAGGTACAGCTGACAACTGATGATGTTCTAAATGGACACCGTACACAAGGCGCAACTTAGGCTCACCACCATCAAAATTATCCACAACAGCATATTAAAACCAATCAGATTTTGTGGATACCAGGAGAAAGAAAAACAAAACTTCACTACAAGCAGGACAAGGAACCAAACGAGAGGCAGGAGAGCTGGCCAAAAATACAAAAAACACCAGATATTGCTCACAACGCACATAGAAACATGTCCACAGGGGGATTTGTCAGTGGTGAACTTGTCAGCATCAATACTGAGTAAAGAACAAGTACAAGTCCTATCCAAGGGACTTAATTTTGTCCCCATGCAGAGGTTTGACTTGTACCAGACTATTCGGGACATTAACATATTTATCAAAACCGTTACATTAAAAACATATCTGATGTCCCAAATAAAGAGATACAAGAACTGGCCTCTGATGTACCCCCCACTAATAAGCAATGTTTGAACTATAAGGCTGAAAGCCGTCACCCACTTCATGCTTCTTTCCAGGAACAGATCACTCTACTTACATTAAGGCAACTTCAGAACCTACCTAATAGTATTAACATTGTTGAACGTGATAATATCATAAACACATTCACCACGTCTAATCCATCTTTTTATCCTATTAAATCCAAAAGTGACCCTATGGATATCTTCCAATTAAAGGGAACCAATCAGTAGATTTTAACATATATAATTATTGGCAATGCGTTATATATGCTAAAATCATTATCCTCACCATCCCCTGTTTGTGTCCCCAGGGATGGGGAAGATATTAAGTTATATTAATGTAGCAGAGTGCAACTGCCTCTGCTACTTTAACATACAAGGATGTAGTCGCCTCTGCTATGTTAACCTCCTGAGCGGTATTCCTAAGCGTGACTCGGGGTTAATTTTCCCTGCCAGGATCGGTAACCCCGAGTCACGCTCGGGGTAGAATCACAGAGTTCCCGGCCGGGCTGCACGATATATCACAAAAGCAATGCGATATAGCGATGCGGCCCCCGGGAAACATGCGATTATCTGCTCGGGTTGGCTCCCGTTGCGGGGGCCGGCCAGAGCAGGTAAAGAAAAATACTAAAAGTCAGTGTTTCCCTACCAGGGGGCCTCCAGCTGTTGCAAAACTACAACTCTCAGCATGCCCGAACAGCCAAAGGCTGTCCGGGCATGCTTGGAGTAGTAGTTTCACAACAGCTGGAGGCACCCTGTCAGAAAAACACTGAGCTAAATGTAAAAGGAAAAAGTAGTAAAATAAAAAAACCTTTTGCTCACCTAGTCCCGGTCCCTGAAGATGTTGTTCCCCTCCGTGCGCTCTGGTCCCTGCTCTATTCATCTTACAGGACCTTTCACTTTTCAGCCAATCACAGGCCGCAGTGGTGTAAAGCCTGTGATTGGCTGAAGGGGAAAGGGCTTGTTCTGCAGCAAATACACTAGGTTTGAAATCTGCCCGGTAAACCTAGTGTATTCTGCTGCAGGACAAGGTGACAAGGGGGGGGGGGGATGAATGTGACAAAGGGGGGGATGTGACATGAAGGGGGGGGGGGGGGGAATGTGACAAGAGGGGGGAATGTGACATGAAGGGGGGGATGTGACAAGAGGGGGGAATGTGACAGGGGAGGGGGAATGTGACATGAAGGGGGGGATGTGACAAGGGGGGGATTTGACAGGGGGAGGGGAATGTAACATGAAGGGGGAGAATGTGACAAGGGGGGGGAATGTGACAGGGGGGGAATGTGACAAGGGGGGGAATGTGACAAGGGGGGGAATGTGATAAGGGGGGGATGTGACAAGGGGGGAAGAATGTGACAAGGAGGGGGGAGAATGTGACGGGGGGATGTGACAAGGGAGGGGGAATGTGATGGGGGGAGTTGTGAAATTCAGTGCAAAAAATTGTACCACTTTTGGTACAAATTTCCAGAAAGAATCATACCGCCAGGGAGGTTAATGTGGCAGAGCGCAATGGCCTCTGCTACTGTTGCAAAACTACAACTCCCATCCTGCCCTTGGCTGTCTGGGCATGCTGGAAGTTGTAGCCCTTTCACTGTTTGACTAAGCCAAGCATGTCAAACTCAAAGGCTAACATGGGCCAAAAAAACAAGGTTTAAGTTTATGTGGGCCGCATCAAAAAACAAATATTAAACTTTACTATATGCATCAAGACCTCAACCCCCCTGTAAAATACCCCAACCCCCCTGTACAATAACCCAACCCCCCCCCTGCACAAGACCCCATGCCCTCCCTGCACAACACCCCATGTCCCCTTTGCATAACAACCCATGCCCCCCTGCACGAGACCCCATGCCCCCCCCCCTGCACAAGACCCCATGCAACCTTTGCACAAGACCCCATGCCCCCCTGCACAACACCTCATGAACCCCTTCACAAGACCCCCTGCACAAGACCCCATGACCCCCTTCACAAGACCCCATGCCCCCTTTGCACAAGACCCCATGCCCACCCTACACAAGACCCCATGCCCCCATGCACAACACCCCATGACCCCTTCACAAGACCACATGACCCCCTTCACAAGACCCCATGCCATTTTTGTACACCACTCCATGCCCCCTTTCACACAAGACCCCATGCCCCTCCTTCACAAGACCCCATGCCCCATTTGCACAACACCCCATGCCCCCCCCCCCTGCACAAGACCCCATTCCCTGTTTAAAAAAAAAATCAAACAACAATATTAGCATTAATATTGACTTTTCTTACTTTGTGAATCTGGTGCCGCGCGTCTATAGCCGCAATGGCGCAGTCCGCAGCATGTGTCAGAACTCTTTCAAGGCGCAGCCTGATGATGGGCCATCAGGATGTGACGTTGATCTCTGCGCACCTCCATCCTCTCTTGGACCGCCTCTAACTTCTCCTGGACCGCCTCCGCCATCCTTCAACCGCTCCTGGACCGATGTGACCTGAGGGGAGGAGTTGTCGCACGTTTGCATGGGTCACAAATTTCCACCTCACATCGCTTCTGACTTTTTTATTTTATCTCTGCCCGCCTCCAGGTAACCAGAGCAATGAATACCTTTGCCGGGCCGCAAAGATATTCATTGTGGGCCGCATGAGGCCCGTGGGCCGTATGTTTGACACATATGGACTAAGCTAAGCTACACCCTACGCTACACTCTCTAAACCACGCTTTATCTGCCTGTAAAACTAAGCTAGCTACGCTACACCTGTGTAAAACTATGCTAACACTACACTACGCTAAACCTGTGTATAACTATGCTACGCTACACTGGTGTAAAACTACGCTACGCAAACTATGCTACACCTGTGTAAAACTACGCTAACTCTACACTACACTAAACCTGTGTATAACTATGCTACGCTACACTGGTGTAAAACTACGCTACGCAAACTATGCTACACTTGTGTAAAACTATGCTAAAGTAAAACAAAGTAACTACACTACACATGTGTAAAACTACACTATCGCTACGCTAACTACTCTACGCCTGTGTAAAACTACATTAACACTGCACTACACTAAACCTGTGTAAAACTACGCTACGCTAACTACGCTACACTGGAGTAAAACTGTGCTAACACTACGCTACGCTAACTACTTTATACCTGTTTAAAACTATGCTAATGCTACGCTATGATAACTACGCTAAACCTGTGTAAAAAATACGCTAATGCTACACTACACTATTTACGCTACACCTGTATAAAAATACGCTAATTCTACACTACACTATTTACGCTACACCTGTATAAAAATACGCTAATTCTACACTACACTATTTACGCTACACCTGTAATAAAAATACGCTAATTCTACACTACGCTAAAATTGTGTAAAAACTACGCTACTCTATCTATGCTACACTGGTGTAAAACTGCGCTAACACTACTCTTCGCTAACTACTACACTAACTATACCTGTGTAAAACTACAACTCCCATCCTGACTTGATAGCCTTTAGCTGTCTGGAAATGCTGGGAGTTGTGGTCCCTTCACTAAAATCTGCAAAACTACAACTACAAGCATGCCTAGAGAGAGAGAGCCTTAGGCTGCCTGGGCATGCTGGGAATTGTAGTCTCTTTACTTTAAAATCCTAACCTACGTAACTACGCTAAAATCAACGCTAACTACGCTACACTGATGTTAAACTACGCTTACCCTCCGATGGTCTCACTCTCTCCCTGCCTGCTACACTAAGCTACCTACGCTAACTACGCAACCGGAGTCCATAGTAAACTGGGCGTGCGCAGTTTTCTACTGACTTCCCCCTGAACAACTGCGCATGCGCCAACATACGCTAGCCTCCCTACGCTAATTGCGTAGTGGGGGGAAGCTGCGCATGCGCTCATAGTTTTCTACGAATCGTAGAAAACTTTACACCAACTGGAAAATACTTTCCATCACCCTACGCTAACTTCGCAGTGGGCTCGCGGCGCATGCGTAATGGAGCCCGAAGTCCTGTGATCCGGACAGTGGCAGCAATGTGGCGGATTCCGGGGCTCTTCTCTAGAGGTGAGTGTGACAGCTGACACCGGGGGCCTGTGTGTGTGTCCGCTCCACATATCGCTTATTTGTTCTTGTTGTGTTATGAAACGCGTGTTTGTTCAAGTATCGCGATACCGCAGGGTGTGCAGCTTCCTGTAGACTGATCTGTCTCGATCTAGCGATCTGATCTATTTTCATAGTGATCACCTACTGGGGGGGATTCTCACATGACAGGACACAAGGTGTAATACTAAATAGTGTCTGATTTGCAGAAAGACAACTCCCATCATGTCATGACAGCAAGGAATTAGCGTTCTCCAACCTGTAGTTTTGCAACACCTAGTGAGCCACGGGCTGGGGAACATTGATGTGTTTGGCTGATGTGAGTTGTAGTCTAGCAACAGCTGGAGAGCCACAGGTTAGGGAACACTGATTTCTATGATTGGAGTTGTAGTCTTGCAACAGCTGGAGTGCTACAAGTTGGGGAACATTGATTCCTATGATGGAAGATGTAGTCTTGCAACAGCTGGGGAACACTGATTCCTTCGGCTGTCATGCCATGATTGGAGTTGTAGTCTTGCAACAACTGGAGGGTGGGGGAACACTGATTCCTATGATGAGAGTTGTAGTTTTGGAACACCTGGAGAGCCACAACTTCCCTTACCCTCCAACTGTTGTGGGACTACAACTCCCATCATGTCATGACTGCAGAAGTGTTCCCCAACCTGTGGCTGTCCAGCTGTTGCATTGCTAAAACTCCTATCATAGAAATCAGTGTTCCCTAACCTGTAGCCCTCCAGCTGTTGCAAGACTACAACTCCAATCCTAGGAATCAGTGCTCCCCAACCGGTGTTGAGGAACCGATGTTCCCCAGAATGTTACAAAATTACAACTCCCATCATGCCCTGACAGCCGTCAGCAGCCGCAGCAATTAGCCATCATCTAGATAGACCTGGAAGGAGCTATGGCTATTAGTGCCTGCATCAGAGCGCCCCTCTATAGGCTGTGTAAGGTATTACAGCTCAGTCCTATGAAGGTCAGAAGGGTTATCAGAGACTACAAAATTTGACAGCTTCTTCTGATAGGCTATAAATATTAGGCTGGTTAAAGGAGTAGTCCAGTGGTGACCCAGTGGTGAACAACTTATCCCCTATCCTAAGGATAGGGGATAAGTTGCAGATCATGGGGGTCCGACCGCTGGGGCCCCCTGCGATCTCCTGTACGGAGCCCCGACAGCTCGCGGGAAGGGGGCGTGTCGACCTCCGCACGAAGCGGCGGCCGACACGCCCCCTCAATACAACTCTATGGCAGAGCCGAAGCGCTGCCTTCGGCAATCTCCGGCTCTGCCATAGAGATGTATTGAGGGGGCGTGTCGGCCGCCGCTTCGTGCAGAGGTCGACACCCACTATCTGGCCGGAGAGCCGGGCCCCCGTACAGAGAGATCGCAGGGGGCCCCAGCGGTCGGACCCCCCGCGATCTCAAACTTATCCCCTATCCTTAGGATAGGGGATAAGTTTTTCACCACTGGACTACCCCTTTAAGGCCCAACCCCCCAGGTCCCCAGCTGATTTTCCATTTCCAGTTGTTTCAAAACCATAACTACCAGCATGCCGAGAGTTGTAGTTTTGCAACAGCTGGAGGCACATTGGTTGAGATTGGGGATACGTCATCCTGCCGTTGACCGAGTGCGATCAGAAATGTTATTTTATTTTAATAGTTTGTACAATTCTGCAAGCGGCGATATCAAATATGTTTTTGGTTTTTTTGGGGGGGTGGGGGGGGTGAAGGGGAGTGATTAGATTTTTTTTATTGGGGGTGGGAGTTATATTCTTAAAAACTTTGCTTTTATTTTTATAAAACACTTTTTTGTGGAGTTACATACACACCAGGTGGCAGTATATAGCCCATAGATACAGGCCAGGCGTGTGGCATTTCGCTCTGTATAGATCAGATAGCAGTTGTGTAATCTGGCAGCGACGCTGTAGATCCAGATATTAAAGTGAACCCTGTAGTAAACCCTTTAGATCGTAACTAGTTCACGACCAATGCAGATTATTATTTTCTGCCCTTCCTTAGTGATTTACCAATTATTCTGTAACAACATTACCCCTGAAACTCTAAGACTGTGGTCTCCAGACTGTGGACCTCCAGATGCTGCAAAACTACAACTCCCAATGGCTGTCCGGGCATGCTGAAAGTTATAGTTCTGCAACAGCTGGAGACACCATTGTCAAAAAACACTGGTCTATTGCATTGAAGGAATCACAGGTGTGTTTAAATGGGAGGGAGAAAAATGATCTCACACTTACAAAGAATTATGGGACTTGTAGGTTAAGAGAAGGAACTCCAACAGGAAATACCCAGTTAACAAAAAGATAGCCACAGCATTATATATCTCACAGCATAAGCATTTAGGGGGAGATTTATCAAATCATGTCCAGAGGAAAAGTTGCTGAGTTGCCCATAGCAACCAATCAGATTGTTTCTTTCATTTTTGAAAAGGCCTCTGAAAAATGAAAGAAGCGATCTGATTGGTTGCTATGGGCAACTCAGCAACTTTTCCTTTGGACAGGTTTTGATAAATCTCCCCCTTAGTCCCAAAACAAGCACAGATCCTTCCTAAGTATACCCATTACTGCCTGGCAGGTATGTACGAAAATCACCTTATGGTGGAGAACCCCTTTAAACAGTTTCCTTTATAAATGTGGCATACACGCCCAATGGGGCCCAAACACATGAAGTGAATGCAGCCTTATTAAAGTGTACCCGTCATTTCAGGTGACTTTTCAGGATAAGCTGCCCTGTGTGTGTACATGAGGAGCAGCGCTATTTCTGGTCATTATATACAGCAGGCGAAATAAGTATTGAACACGTCACCATATACTGTTTTATTTGAGACAACACTACTTTTTGTAGCTCTCCACTAGTGTCCTTGGCTCTTGGACAACTCTTCTGATTATTCTTCTCGCTCATCTGTCAGAAATCTTGTGAGGAGCACCAGGTCAAGGCAAATTTATGGTGGAATATTTGTCTTTCCCCTTCCGTATTATGACCCCAACAATGCTCACGGGATCATTCAAAAGCTTAGAAATGTGTCTGTAACCATCGCCATTGTTATGTTTTGTAACAATTAGGCTGGAAAAACGCTGCGGCCAGATGAGAAATCGCTAAATTCTTTTTCCACGTCGCCTTTTTTCAGTTTGGCGTTTTTTAAAATCCTTTTGGAGTTTTTACTCTTTTTTTGAAGTTTTTCAGCTCCTTGGTGGTTTTACAAAATCGCAGCATGTTGAGCCTATGTTTTCCCTGAAATCGTGGCGTTTTTTCCCCCTGAAATCGTGGCGTTTTTCTGCCATAGAAGTCTATGGGAGTAAAAAAAAAGGCAAGAAAAATGCCATGTGGGTTTTAACTTTGGCGTTTTTGCAGGTGATTTTTATTCTTTTTTGGATCCCAAAAAGTGATGGAGATGCCTTTTTTTAATAACATTTCGTAGGCTACCATTAGAAAATAATAATAAAAAAGATTAAAAAAATGTCCATCACTATTGTATTTAACGAAATTTATCTTTTTTATAATAACATTCTTCTTAATTTTTAAACGGATCAATTTATGTGTGCGGGCAGGGCACCATACTGCATCCTCTTTTTTTTTTTTTTTTTTTTGATACCCAACACATTTTAATAAAAACGCCAAAGGGGCCGAAAATGCAATTTCAACTCAAATGCAAAAACGCCAGAAAAAACATCAGATGCAGGAAATTGCACTGGTGTTTTTTCTGGCGTTTTTTTTTTTTTTTTTTTTTTTCAGTGAAAAAAATGTAAAAATAACCAATGAAATCCTAGCCTTTGGTTGTGAACGCTCTTTGCCTTAGGGATCGACCGATTACCGGTTTGGCCGATATTATCGTCCGATAATCACAATTTTGGGCATTATCGGTTTCGGCAATTACCTTGCCGATAATGCCCCGCACCGCCCCCGCCCCCCCACCGCACCGCAGCACCCCATCACACCCCCCACCGCACCGCCCCGGCCCCAATGCCTCCCATTTCACCAGTTTTATAATTACCTGTTCCCGGGGTCCACGCTACTTCTGGCTCCTGCTGCGTCCTGTGTTACGCTGTGCGCAATGACGAGTGACGCGACGTGACGTAATCGTCAGTGCGCACAGGGACAGCTCAGGAGGACGCCACCGGAGCCAGATGTAGAGTGGATCCCGGGCCCCGGGAACAGGTAATTATAAAACCGGGGATGGGGGAGGCAATGGGGGTGCGGCGCGGTGCGTGGGGCGGTAGGGGGCGCGGAGCGACGGTGGGGGGGGCGGTGGCGGTGATAGGACTCAGGACCCTTTTAATCAATGATCTGCAGCAGTGTCGCGGGGGGGATAAATAGCCGATAACTTATACCGATATTCCGGATAAGTTATCGGCCCTAACCTGCACCGATTATCGGTTTCGGCCCTAAAAAAATAATATCAGTCGATCCCTACTTTGCCTTTACCCTTCATGAGATGTGTCTTGTGTGACACCTTGGCAATGAGATCTTTCTATCCAGCAGTTGGGACTGAATCGGCTGATATTAAGTTGCACTGACAAGGGGCTGAATTGTGTTTTAATTAGTTTTAACAGATTTCCATGCTTTTTTGCACCTCTCTATTTTCATGTATTCAACACTTTGTCCCTGGGCCATTTCACATTATTACACATATACCGTATATACTCGAGTATAAGCCGAGTTTTTCAGCACGATTTTTCGTGCTGAAAACACCCCCCTCGGCTTATACTCGAGTGAACTCCCCCACCCGCAGTGGTCTTCAACCTGCGGACTTCCAGAGGTTTCAAAACTACATCTCCCAGCAAGCCCGGGCAGCCATCGGCTGTCCGGGCTTGCTGGGAGTTGTAGTTTTGAAACCTCCGGAGGTCCGCAGGTTGAAGACCACTGCGGCCTTCAACATCATCCAGCCCCCTCTCACCCCCTTTAGTTCTGAGTACTCACCTCCGCTCGGCGCTGGTCCGGTCCTGCAGGACTGTCCGGTGAGGAGGTGGTCCGGTGGGATAGTGGTTCCGGGCTGCTATCTTCACCGGGGAGGCCTCTTCTAAGCGCTTCGGGCCCGGCCTCAGAATAGTCACGTTGCCGTGACAACGACGCAGAGGTGCGTTCATTGCCAACGTACTTCTGCGTCATTGTCAAGGCAACGCCTCTATTCCGGGCCGGAAGCGCGGAGAAGAGGTGCCCCCAGTGAAGATAGCAGCCCGGACCACCTCCTCTCCGGACCACCTCCTCACCGGACAGCCCTGCAGGACCGGACCAGCGCCGAGCGGAGGTGAGTACTCAGAACTAAAGGGGGTGAGAGGGGGCTGGATGATGTTGAAGGCCGCAGTGGTCTTCAACCTGCGGACCTCCGGAGGTTTCAAAACTACAACTCCCAGCAAGCCCGGACAGCCGATGGCTGCCCGGGCTTGCTGGGAGTTGTAGTTTTGAAACCTCTGGAGGTCCGCAGGTTGAAGACCACTGAGGGCGAATGATGAGAAGAGGATGATGAAGGGGGGGTGTGGGGATGATGAAGGGGGTGGGGATGATGAAGGGGGGTGTGTGGGATGATTACAAGGGGATGATGAAGGGGGGATGTGTGGGATGATAAGGGGATGATGAAGGGGGGGATGTGTGGGATGATAAGGGGATGATGAAGGGGGGATGTGCGGGATGATAAGGGGATGATGAAGGGGGGATGTGTGGGATGATAAGGGGATGATGAAGGGGGGGATGTGTGGGATGATGACAAGGGGGGATGATGAAGGGGGGATGTGTGGGATGATGACAAGGGGGGATGTGTGGGATGATGACAAGGGGATGATGAAGGGGGGATGTGTGGGATGATGACAAGGGGATGAGAATGTTAATGACGGGTCTGGATGATGACAGGGGGGGGATGAGGTATTTCCCACCCTAGGCTTATACTCGAGTCAATAACTTTTCCTGGGATTTTGGGTTGAAATTAGGGGTCTCGGCTTATACTCGGGTCGGCTTATACTCGAGTATATACGGTACTTAATTTCTGAGCTTATTTTATTTATTTTTTTTGAATGTATAGATTACTTGGATTGTTACCAACACCTAGTGAAAATGTAATGTTAATAGCACCTTTGGAAAAATATTTAGTGAGAGAAAAATGGTGACGTGTTCAATACTTATTTGACCTGCTGTAACTTGGATAAGGTATTTTTCAGCAGACTGCTGAAGTTCTCCCAGAGCCGGTGGGCTCCATAGACTCGTATTGCTTGTCTTGCAGACACAGGACAGAGCTGAGCTGATTTTAAGGGTACGTTCACACGTGCAGATTTTCGCAGCGTATTTCACTGCGGATCCGCTGCTGAAGGACCCCCCTATATGCTGCTTTTGTATGTGCCTGCTCGGAGCGGCAATACGCCGCTACGAGCAGACACCCTGCGATGAGCGAGTCAGCATGCGCAGTATATTCGCACATCGCGGCAGTTCTTGGCCTAGCTCATTGAGCAGGGGAAGCGGCCGCGATGTGTGCGAGTACATCGTGCATGCGCGGCAACTCGCACATCGCAGTGTGTCTGCTCGGAGCGGTGTATTGCCTCTCCGAGCAGGCACATTTAAGGGCACCATACAGAGGTCCTTCAGCGGCGGATCTGCAGCGTAAAATACGCTGTAAATCCGCACATGTGAACGTACCCTAAGGCTAGGTTCAGACTACGGAATTTCCGCCTGCAATTCCTCTTTGAAATTGCTGGCGGAAATTCCGCTTGCTAAAATGTATAGTGTAGTGAATGGTTTTACGTTCACAAATTCACACTTCGGAATTTGTGAATCGGAATTTGTGAACGGAAAATCCGCTTGGAAATTTCCACCTGAAGAAAGGCGTTGCTCTTTCTTCAGGTGGAAATCCGCGCGGAACACATTGCTATTGGAGACTGCAGTGTCCGCGCGGTCCTAGCGCCGGCTGATTCAGTCAGCGCTGGCCGCACTCGGAATTTCCGGCCGGAAATGTTCTGCCCGGAGATTCCGTAGTCTGAACCTAGCCTAAGAGTGGAACTCAGTCTCACAGGAGGGGGGGAAGAGGGAAGAAGCTCTATAACATAAATAAAAAGCTTGTTGTCCCCTCATATAGTCGTTCCCTCCCACATCCTTTTATAGCCTATATTTTCTCTCATTTCATTTAGCCAATTTCCCTCATTTCATATTATTAAATGAGGGAAATGGCTGTATGAAATGGAGGAGATTTCACCATTTATTTTATCGCAATAAAAATATTTACCTTCTAAATTGCAGTTGTATATTTTTCCCAAATTGTGCAGCACATCTTTTTCATATTGGAGGAGGCATGCCACTGCAACTCTGCCTCTTTTTTTAGCCTCAATGAAACATAATCTGCCAACCAACAGGGATAGCCACCCACTGGACTCCTAAGCCCAGAATGAGGTATACGTAAAAAAATACAAGTTATACACAAAATCTGCTCAGCTACTCTGCATTTCAATGTAACAAATTCCCTATATAGAAATGATGGGGCAAACACTAAAATATACCATCGTGAGACACCTAGGACACCAATTTCATGGTGTTTTCTAAGTGTACTCTTGATAATGGTGGTCTCTTATATGGCACCAGGACCCCTCTCAGACGGCTGCCTCCCCACCCCCTAGAGCAGGGGTCCTTAAACTACGGCCTGTGGGCCACATGCGGAGCGCATTTACCCGGCCCGCCGGGTGTTTTTGCCTTAGGACATCCCTGTGTTCCGAAAGATGCTTTCGGAACACAAGGATGCCTCTGTGAAGTCCCTGCGGCCCGCGTTTACTTTAAAAACGCGGGGACCGCCGGGAGCAGGCGCACACAGCGACGTCACTGACGTCCCATGCGTGCGCCTATGGCAACCGAGTTCGGAGCAGCGGAGAAGAAGAGTAGAAGCAAGGAAGCGCGCGCTGGTAGTAGGTAAGTGTTCTGACCACCGATCCTCCGGTCCTGCTATGGCCGGAGCGGTGGTCAGAACACTGAAATGGGGCAGTACACAAGCATACAGCCTCCAGCCATACTTTATGGCTGGAGGCTGTATGCCTGTGGGGGAACATACTGCCAACGTAATTTGGGGGACTATACTGCCAGCCTAATGTGGGGGAACATACTGCCAGCCTAATGTGGGGGACTATACTGCACCTAATGTGGGGGAACTATACTGCCAGCCTAATGTGGTGGACTATATTGAACCTAATGTGGGGAACTATACTGCCAGCCTAATGTGGGGGGACTATACTGCCAAAGTAATGTGGGGGACTATATTGCACCTAATGTGGGGGAACATACTGCAAGCCTAATGTGGGGGACTTTATTGCACCTAATGTGGGGGAACTACAACTTAATGTGGGTGAACTATACTGCACCTAATGTGGGGGGAACTACAACCTAATGTAGGGGAACTACTACCTATTGCGGGGACCTATACTGCCAACCTAATGTGGGGGAATTGTACTGCACCTAATGTGGGGCAATTGTACTGCACCTAATGTGGGGGAACTGTATTGCCAACCCTAATGTGGGGGAACTACAACCTAGCTGTGCTGTGTACTTAAAGTGGTAGTCCACTAATAAGATATATAAGTGTGCATAGGAATTTGTTCATGTTTTGTTATCTATAGTTCGGCCCTCCAACGGTCTTAGGGACCGTGAACTGGCCCCCCGTTTAAAAAGTTTGAGGACCCCTGCCCTAGAGCTACTATTTCCTGATCATCGCTGGCTATTATAGATCCCTGCGGGTATCTCAATGTAACTTAAAGAAAGGGCACAGGCAAGGCTTTCTTTTAATTAATGCATTTTTCTATTTTTTAGGGAATAATAGGAGAGAAGGGTAAAAGTTTTTTTTTTTTTTGGAGGATATAAGGAAGGTAGTGTTTATTATTTTATTATTTTTTATTTTATAATTAATCCCTTTGTTACACAAATCTAAGATTATTTAATATGTTTTATGTACCATATGCCAGCAAAAAACAGGATGCTGGCAGCTCCAGCCATAATTATTAGAAGAAGCTCTGTGATGTGAAATGCCAAGTAGTCAACAGCTTGAGCCACAAATAAATGTTTATTTTGCTTCGCTTACTAGTTCCAGTGCAGGTGTGGCAATGTCAGGTGACTCAATTTGTACGGACACTGTGGTGACAGGCTTTCTGGTGGTAGGCTGTGCGGTGGCAGGCTGTGCGGTGACAGGCTTTCTGGTGGTAGGCTGTGCGGTGGCAGGCTGTGTGGTGGCAGGCTGTGCGGTGGCAGGCTGTGTGGTGGCAGGCTGTGCGGTGGCAGGCTGTGTGGTGGCAGGCTGTGCGGTGGTAGGCTGTGCGGTGGCAGGCTGTGCGGTGGTAGACTGTGCGGTGGTAGGCTTTGTGGTGGCAGACTGTGATGTGGCAGGCTGTGTGGTGGCAGGCAGGTGGCAGATTTTGCTACCACTTCGGATGTAGCATGTTCATCTGGAAAGAAAATAGATACATACAGGCATTAGGGTTCAACATTCATCTTCTCTTTAGATTTTTATTTTTTTTTTCATAGAAATCCTAATAATAAAAGTTTTCTCACCAAGTATGCCGACTTCGTGTTCAAGGAACTGATAAATTTCTTTTTCCAGCTCTTTTCTGAAGTTAAATTCTTTTACACTTTCTTCGTGCTCTTGATTGAAGATCAGTTCTTTAAACTGATCGATGGCCTTTTTCCCCTTTACATCACATTCAATGCGATGTAGGATCTGCGCAATTAGTAATGTTGTTAAAAGAATGCGCAACATCCTTGTCTGGCCAAAGCCGGACATTTTTTTTTTTTTAACTCCTTAACGGCGCAGGACGTATATTTACGGTGACCACGCGTCATATGAGGTCATTCCCGGCCGGGACCCTCGGCTAATACCGGACATCACCGATCGCGGTGGTGCTTGGTATTAACCCTTCAGATGCAGCGATCAAAGTTGACCGCTACGTCTGAAGTGAAACAGAAAGCATCCCGGCAGCTCAGTCAGGCTGTTCGGGACCACCGTGGTGAAATCGTGGTGTCCCGAACAGCTTGCAGGACACCAGAAGGATCCCTACCTGCCTACTGCGTGTCGGATCACCGAATGACTGCTCCGTGCCTGAGATCCATGGCAGTGAACAGTGTAGAAAATCAGTGTGTGCAATGCAAAAAAAAAAAAAAAGTGAAAAAAAAGTTAATAAATGTGATTTAACCCTTTCCCTAATAAAAGTCAGAATCACCCCCCTTTTCCCATAAAAAAAAAAAACCTATGTAAATGAAAATAAATATAAACATATGTGGTATCGCCGCGTGCGTAAATGTCCAAACTATAAAAATATAACCTATAATAACCATAAGATTATACATAGAATTAAAGTGTTTATAAAATAAAATACTGTTGGATCAGCAAATATTACATGTTTTTGATTATTTTGGATCTTTTTTTTCAACCACGCGGGTCAGGACGGGGAGGAGCCGTGCAACAGTTCAGATGGATCAGAATACAAGGGCAAGACTCACTTTTTAGGGGGCATTTTACTTATTGTATTTTTTGTCTTATTATCATTATTTTACCATTTCTTTTTGTCTATTATAGGGATGTCCCCATACCATTTTTTTAAGACTGAGTACCGATACTTTAATTCTAGTACTCGCCGATACCAAGTACGAGTACTTATATTTTAAAGGGAATCTGACCCCAGGGTGATGCGGTTTCTGGTGCTGCTTACCATGCTAATATGTGGGTTCCTTGTTGTGTGCAATGGAGGCGGCTGCTGTAGTATGAGCCAAGATTTCTCTCTTCTCCATTGGGCAGAACAGGGAATTTGCATTGGCGGCAAAACCGATGTCTCCGGAGCGATTGTGTTGATGATCACATGGTGAGCAGCGTTAGAAACCAGGTCACCTGCACTACCTACATATAAATTCAAGTTAGTGCAAGTGACTCTGCTGTAAAATTGCCTTTAATAGTAGGGAGTATAGATAGGTGCAGACATTAGTATCAGCCCCCCTGTAGACCGCAGCCCCCCCCCATTGTAGCCAGCAGACCCCCCCCCCCCATTGTAGCCAGCAGACCCCCCCCCCCTTGTAGATAGCAGGCCCCCCCCTTGTAGATAGCAGGCCTCCCCCTTGTAGATAGCAGGCTTCCCCCTTTGTAGATAGCAGGACCCCCCCCCCCCCTTGTAGATCGCAGGCCTCCCCCTTGTAGCCAGCAGACACCCCCACCCCTTGTAGATAGCAGGGCCCCCCTTGTATATTCTCACTTGCACCTGTCCGGTGTCGCCACTCTGCAGCCCCGTACTCATCACTGCCACTGCCCCGTTCTGCCGTCTGCATCATGGCGTATTATGAAGGAGCATGTGACATACACTTCCTCCGTAATGTTACGCTGGGCGCAGTGGAGTGACGTGTGTGTCACATGCTCCTCCATAAGACGCCATGATGCGGACGGCAGAACGGGGCAGCGGAGCAGAGCACTCCACCAGTGCAAAATTGAAAGTGTTATGATTTTAAAAAGGTAAGGAGGAAAAAAGGACATTTTTATTTATGCTCTACACAGCACATACTATATTCATGGTGCAGGTATATGGGCCCATGTAAATAAGAGAGAGAGTGTTGAGAGTTGACCCCCCCCCCCCATTATCGATCTGATATTGATAGATCATGAGTATTGAAATCTTTTAAACCCCTTTTAACATAACATAAATCAGGTCTACAACCTTTGTATAACCCTAATATCATATAAGAATATAAGTATTAAAATCCATATGTAGCTTATGTAACTTATTTTTTAAACTTTGAAAGTGTATTACTGTGTGTATTACAATATCAGTTATGTGTAGAATTTATTTGTTGGAATATCTCCCATTCTCTTTATTATTGACTTTGTTTTATTAGTTCAGCATAATTAATACGGTAAAATGTAGGTAAACTGAGCTTTCCCACTCTGACCTCTATTCTTTCTCTCTCCAACATCTTTTTAATGGCTTATATATCATAAATACTAATACAAGCCTGCAACGCCAAACAAAAGCAAGTCGGAAAACAGTAGCGGGTTCCAACAACGCAGAACACATCTCAGAAAATACAACATAGTATAGTGCACAGTAGAAGAATTTATAGTGCACTCAGCAGGTTGTGGTATAAAACTTCTATGTGAAGACAAATGTGCTATCCCATGCAGACAGCAGTATAAATGGTGCAGTACACTATGCACTAACCTGGTAGCATTGCGTTTCAGACACAACCCTGCCCAAAGTCCACAGTGAGTGGTTTCAGCAGCGCTCAACAAGTCACCCGGGAAAGCCTGGTTTTTCCTCTATTGCAGATTGGGGGAAAAAGTATCAAAATTAATCGTTCTGATGTTCATACAGGGTTCCATCTTACTTGAATATCAATTGACAAAGCATTTCAAGGTGCTCAACCCCTCTTTATCAGGTCTTTAAACATGTAATAACACTATTACAATATATAGGAATCTTGGCAACAGTTGACATTTTGAAAAACAGCGCAGAAGCAGCACTGGGTCGGGGGGAGCGGTGAATGGCTGTAGGAATTTCATATAGCTGTTCCTCCTTATATAGCTGCCCCCCCTCACATTGTCAATTCCCTTCATATAGCTGTCCCCCCTCATATAGCACAACCCCCCTCATATAGTTGTTTCCCCTCAAATAGCCCATTTCCTTTTATATAGCCATCCTCCCATATATCTCACAATCCCCTCATATAGCTGCCCCCCTCTCATGTAGCACAATCCCTTCATATAGCTGCCCCCCCTCATGTAGCACAATCCCCTCAAATAGCTGTCCCTCCTCATATAGCCCAGTCCCTTCATATAGCTGTCCATCCTCATACAGCCCATTTCCATCAGATAGCTGTCCCCCCTCATTACCCAGTCCTGAATATCTGAACTTACCAGAACTATTGACCCATATTTCTTTGTCAAACAATGCTGATCGTAGATCTAAGGTTAAAAATAGGCTGTTTATACAGTGGTCTTCTGTGCTGGGAAGCCTGGGCCCCTTACAGAGGTATTGGCTGTACCCCAGTATATGTATGGGTATTTGGGTACAATGAGCAGAATCTTGTGTACATTATAAGTATGTGTACAATCAGCTGAACCTGGTGTACATTTTAGGCACAATACAATACATCTCAATTTTCTTATTGGTGGATAATTCAACTGAATATGTGAACTTACCAGAACTATTGACCAATGTTTCTTTGTCAAACAATGCTGATCGTAGATCTATAGTTGTAAATATTTTATCCAAGAATAACCAGGGGAATGTTCCACCTAACATGAAACAGCTTATCTGGGATTTAGAACATCTCATGACACAACAACTAAAAACTTGGTGGGATGCCACCACTTTAACAAAATTTATAGAAAAAGAGATGATTCCCAGAGGCTTGAGAATACGAAAGAGATCAACTGCAGTCTACGATGACAACTTTACTATCGAATGGAATAACATCTTGAACGAATGTTCTTTCAAATTAATGAAAAAAAATTTTGGTCAGGAAGAAAAAAGGATAGCCCAGCTAGAAATTAATATTGCTTCAATAACGGAATCTCTACAACAATACAATAACATACCGGCACTTACAGAATTACAGGACGAAACAAATGAAACAAATTGGAGGAATCAATAACTGCATTAAAACAATCAAAATTTACCAGGGACGTAAAGGACTACTCAAACAATATGGTGCATATACCTAGTACAGAACAAGGCAGAATACTCCACGTTCTATCCTTTAAAAATCTGAAAAGTAAAATAAACACGCCTAATAAGAATGTGAGCTCGTCGGATAATGATTGCATAGATTATGATACTGAAATATCAGACATTGAGGATGGACACAAGGTGCAACATCGGCTCACCACCATCAAAATTATCCACAACAACATATTTACACCAATCAGGATTTTGTAGAGATGGATACCAGGGGAAAGAAAAACAAAACTCCACTAAAAGCAGGACAAGGAACCGAACGAGATGCAGGAGAGCTGGCCAAAAAATACAAAAATCACCACATATTGCTCTCGACGCACATGGAAACATGCCCACAGGGACATTTGTCGGTGGTGAACTTGTCAGCATCAATACGGAGTAAAAAACAAGTACAAGTCCTATCCAAAGGACTTAATTTTGTCCCCACTCTGAGGTTTGACTTGTACCAGACTATTCGGGACATTAACAAATTTATCAGATCCGTTACATTAGAAAGATATCTGATGTCCCAACTGAAGAGATACATGAACTGGCCTCTGATGTACCCCCCACTAATAACCTTTCCAGGAACAGATCACTCTACTTACATCAATAGAACTTCAGAACCTACCTAATAGTATTGACATTATAAACGTGATAATATCATAAACACGTTCACGACATCTAATCCATCTTTTTATCCTATTAACTCCAGAAGTGACCCTATGGATATCTTCCAATTAAAGAGAACCAATCAGTAGATTTTAGCATATATATAACTCTTGGCAATGCGTTATATATGCTAAAATCATTATCCTCACCATCCCCGGGGGACATTTGTGTCCCCAGGGATGGTGAAGATATTAAGTTATAAAGTCCCCCTGGGCCGCCTGGCAAGTAGTCTTCTGGGTGGGGGCTTACACTTTCCAGCTCTGTTTGCTGCGGCCGTGGCCCCGCCCTGACAGCTTGAATGACGACTCTTGTCACTGCTCTGCTCCCTAAGCAGGCGGAGCAGAGCGGTGACGCTAAACGCTATTCAAGCCGTCAGGGCGGGGCCACGGTGAACGGAGCTGGTAAGTAACCCAGGGGACTACTTGCCAGTCAGCTGGGGGGACTTTATAACTTAATATCCCCCAGGGATGGTGAGGATAATGATTTTAGCATATATAATGCATTGTCAAGCGTTATATATGCTAAAATCTACTAATTGTTTCCCTTTTAAGGGTAGAGCATGATCTGAAAGAATTCTCTAACGGACATGTCCCTGTTGTACATAATCTGAACCATGACCAACATAAGGCTCTTAAGGATTTAACCATCAACACCCACATAGTGATACGGCATGCTGATAAAGGGAGATCGGTGGTGGTTCATGATAAAAATTTATATGAAGAATTAATCATAGAACACTTGTGTGATACCTCCACCTACAAACCCTTATCCACCAATCCCATCAAACTGATAACAAACAAACTCAATCATCTCCTGGAAGAAGGTGTGACACTTGGCATAATTAACCAAAAGCAAAAAGAATATCTGATACCTCACTCTTCCAAGTGTTCTATATTCCACAGTTTTACTAAAACCCATAAGAACATCTTCCCACCGCCCCTACGCCATATTGTGCCATATTAATTCCATATTAGACAGAATGGGAGCTTGGCTAGACCACCTTTTACAACCTCTAGTCACCAGGACTTTGGGATACATAAAAGACACAAAAACACTTCTTGATGCAGTAGATTCTCTCCCTTGAAACTCTGAAAATCGATGGAGGTCGTGCGATATTAGTGCACTCTATACCTCCACCCCACACTGAAAAGCTATTGATGCTGTAAGTTACCATATGCTCACATATAGCAATTATACATCAATGCTAATACAGTACACCCTTGAAGTTTTGCTTTTCGTTCTGATGGAAAAGTTTTTCCTCCAGATGGTTGGATGTCCTATGGGAGCCAAGTTCTCCCCATCATTGGCTAACCTGTATATGTCCCACTGGGAGGAGTTCTGTCTGTATGCGGCTGTCAATCCCCACCATCAATTTGTGGGGTGGTATGGCCTTTATATTGAAAACACTCCTCCTAGTGTGGACGGGCACCAAGGAACCGGCTGAAACTTTTTACGAGTTTACCAAAAACAATTACTTTAATTTAAAATTCATCTGTAACCTTGAACAGAACACCATCAATTTCGTTGGTTACCCTGGTCGGGGATGACATTACTATTGCAATACACATGAGCATGTACCTTAAACCGACATCTGTCATTACTATATTGTATGCCCAAAGCTGCCACCCACATCAGAATCTTGCCAATTGGGGAATATGTCAGGGAAAGAAGAGCGTCCACTTCTACAGAAATGTATGAAATTGTACTGTAAAAGAAATCAATAAATGATTAAAAGATTGTGGTTCTAAATCCACTTTACTGTCCAGAGCCACAGCGATTGATGATGCAAAATCAAGAAAACAATACTTCAAGGAACTTCAAACATTGAAAAAACCCACAGAAAAGACTCATCAAAGATAATAACCTTTTCTACGCCATACTCCATTGATTTTTGTGCAATTCGTGATGTGGTATGGGGGTGTGATGCAAAGGTCAGATGTAATTACCCTAGGGGCTGATGGCATTAACCCCTTGTATTTGTGACGCCAGGGTGTGGTTTATCCTCAGTACCACCCGAAGGTATACCGCTGGATCCTGGGCTAGGCACGGGGGCAACATTGACTTAGACGCCAAGTTACAGATAACGGTAGCTTTACTGAGGTTAGACAGGTGGAAAAGTCTATACACTTCAGCCAGTGACCAGTGGGACTTGAAGTAGATGGGGTCAGTTTAATGCAGGCCACTGTGACTTGACAAATGATGACTGACAAGTCTTGACTTGTGACTGATGACTGACAAGACTGTGACTATGGCTTACTTGCAGGTGTGTAGCTTGTGGCTGCAGACTGGACTTGAGACCTCCTATGACTCTGAACACACACTTAGGCACGACATGACTGGACCTCAGCAGGAAGCAAGAGAGCAAGCAGAGGCTCCACCCAGGGCTTTTATTGGGGATGCTCTCCCATTGGTCACCCTTAAGTCACCTGGTCAACTTATACCTCCTGGGTAACAATCACATGACAACTCACATACTAAACAGTCTTAAAGTGACAATGTTTTCTTCACACATTAGACAGTATAATACATAATAAACATATTTACATGGGGGACAGATGCAAGAGGGGCAAGGGGACACTGAAGGGAGGCAGGCTGACATGGCAGCAAGAGTACAGGGTAACTAACGCCTCCCATACTGGGCTACCACAGTGACATGATTCATAAACCTCTTACTGTACTTCTCCAACTTTAGCCAACATCCTTCAATCTGGCATTAGCTGTGTAGCAAGGAGAGCAAGATCCCTTCGAGACCAACGGTCTCCCAGCGAGTATCATGATTTACCTGGTAGGGACACATGGCATTCCACCACAGGGTGCTTTAGATGTACTGCAATCAGCCACGCTGCTCGGCTTGCAAATTTGTCACCAATACCAAGGATTTCACCTCCACAGTCACAATTCGTTCATTCCACATCAAAGTACTTATCTACTGTAACACCACCCATGTGGTATACCTAGCTACCTGTAAACAGTAAAATGTGTAATCTCCAATACATTGGCTGCACATTAAGAAAATTTTAATTCTGTGTTGCTGAACACATGAGGGGTACCACACCGTCACAAACCTTTCTGTTGCCAGGTCAACATCTGTCCTTACTAAAACACATTCGGGATGTACATTCAGGTGGCACCACAAATATTCAAATTACGGGCATAGAAAGAGTGCAACAGCCTCACCGTGGAGGGGATTGGGCCTACTTGGTTCATACACGGAGGCATTCTGGATATTGTCCTTAGACTCATGTCCTTTAAGCACTATAGGGAATATAGATTAATCGTTGGTGGGTAGTATGTGGGTAGTATAGCCGTGGCTGGCTATTAACCCTTTAGATCGCCACTGTCAAAGCTGACAGCGGCATTTAAAGGGACATGTGTATGCTCCCTGGTGGGCTAGTGGGGTAGATCGCCCCCACCGCAGCCTGATCGCAGGGGGGCGATCCACTATAGAGGTAGCCGGAGGGCTTACCTCTGTTCCCTGCTGTCCCATGGCTCTGTCATTGATAGAGCCTGGCTTGACTAGGCTCTATCAATGGATCGCAGAGCACACAGATCAATGGAGATCTGTATGAGGAAAAAAAAAGTTTTAATAAAAGTTTGCAAGACACACCTTAACCCCTTCCATGTTAAAAGTTCAAATCACCCCCTTTTCCTATATAAAACTATGCAAACATAATAAAAATAAACATATTTAGTATCGCTGCGTGCGTAATTGTACGACCTATTAAAATATAACATTATGTATCCCATACGGTAAATGTAAAAAAAATACCAAACCACAGAATTGCGATTTTTATAATATCCCAGAAAAATAAAGTAAAAAAGCGATTAAAAAGTCAATACCAAATCAATACCAAAATGGCACCGATACCAAAAACAGATTATGGCGCAAAAAATTTGCCCTCATACAGCCTGGTATGTGGAAAAAAAATAAAAGCTACAGGGGTCAAAATATGGCAATTATAAAAATTCAAAAAAGTTCAGAATTTTTTTAAAATTAGTTAAACATGACGTAAACTATACAAATCTAGTATTACTGTAATCAGGCCGGCCTAAAGTGTGAAACTAACATGTTATCTGACCACAAGGTAAATGGCGTAGAAAAGAAAACCACCAAATCTTCAAAATTATCTTTTACTATTTCAATTTCACTTCACCTAATATATATATATATATGTGTTCAGAGAATGTTATTGAAAAATGTAAAGGTATCATTATAGTAGGTATTTATGGCTGTTATAGGGCGAGGAGGAAAAAATTAGAGCGTAAAAGCGAAAATTGGCCCGGACAAGTGGATCATCATGAGGGACAAGTAGATTTTGCTCCGTTTTAGTCCTGTGAACAAGTAGTTTTTTTTATAAAATTTCCACACCCCTGCTTAAACTTTTGTGCTACTTTTGCTGTAGATCATATCTGAAAGTGACCTACCATGTGCAGTGCTTTAGACTACGGTAGTTTTATGAATTGGTGATCGATTCATGATGTGTGACTTTTCTCTGAAAGTCGCACAAAAGTCGCAGCTCCCGTCCTTTACACACTAACCCACACTAATTTACTTCAGCCCTTGGAAAAAACGTATGTTATTTTGATACTTTATGTCAGCCTGATTTAGCACTACCAACTTTGTTTGGTTTCCCCCATGTTTTACTAATATTTTTAGATTTTTTTTTTTAAATTGCCATTTACTGACCCCCTATACCATTATTATTTTTACGTATACTGAACTGTGTGAGGGCTCATTTTTTAGAGCCATAATCTGCTCTTTGTATCAGTACTATTTTGGTATTGATCGGACGTTTTGATCGCTTTTTACTTTTTCTGGGATGATGTTATAAAAAAACACAATTCTATGGTTTTATATATTTTTTTACACTAACGCCATTGACCATACGGGATATATAATGTTATATTTTAATAGTTTGGACAATAATGCATGCACCAATACCAAATACATTTATTTTAATTATATTGACATGTTAAATGGGAAATGGGGTTATATGAACTTTTAATATGGAAGGGGTTAATGTGTGTTTTTTAAACTTTAATTAAACTTTTTAGTTTTTAGTCCCTTTAGCAAAACGGCTCTCCCATAGAGATATATAGAGGGGGCATGGCTGCCCCCGTTACAAGCGGGGGTAGTGACACACCACTCTGGGAGAGCTGGGGCTCCATACAATCGCTGGAGTCCACAGATAGGGGATACGTTTTTCTGTACTGATCAGGCATGAGACTTGTCCTTTTAAGATGGAATCATTAGATTCCTCATACAGATCAATAAAGTTCATAGAACTCCATTCATCTGTGTGATCTGTGCTCATTTGGTTGATCCTGCTCCAGGCAGGTTCAATCAAATACAGATCCATGGCAGCCATGGATGAAGAGGTAAGCACTCCGGCTTCCTCCACAGTGGATGCCCCCTCCCACCCTTCACATTTGCCTTGCGGGGGGGACAATCCACCCCGCTAGACCACCCGGAAGTTTGAAAGGTCCCTTTAGACGCTGCTGTCAACTTTGACAGAGGCGATCTAAAGGGTCAGTAGTCAGCTGCTGCGATTGCTGCATGCCGGCTATTAGCGGTGGTCCTCAGCTACACGAATCGGCTGGGGGCCAGCAGGTCCATACGTCCTGAGCGCCGCTAGGTTGTCTGTCCACCTCTCCTTCCACGAAGCAGATCAGAAAAATTCATGTGCCCGGCGCCCATGTCCCTGGGGTTGTGTGATAGGATTTCCACATCCCTGATATATATATCCGTCATGACAGTACCAATATGGAGGTTGCTCCTCCCATCACTGTAGGAACAGGAAAACAGAAAGGTTTAAAAAGGGCCCCTCCTCTTACACACCCCAGTGCTTTTCAAATTACTACCAGGATGTGAGATATAATAAACCCAACACTATAGGGTGGGAGTTACAGTGGTGCCGTCGTGAAGGATTAGTGGAAACCGAATCAGTGGTAGGAAACAATTCCTTTTTTCCACTGCATCCCCCTTCATGACAGCACAAATATGGAGCCATACCAGATAAGTAGTTCTAGGGAAGGACCACGGCCTGCAGGATCTTGCACCCAAATGAGCTGTCCGTATTTGGCAATAAATCCAATCTGTAGTGACGAATGAATGTGTGACGGCTTGACCACGTAGCCGCCCTGCAGATACGATCAGGAGATGTGTCTGCTTTCTCAACCCGTGACAAAGAAATTGCTCTTGTAGAGTGTGCTTTTACTGAAAGGGTACGATCTTTCCCTTCTGATTTGTAAGCTTCGGTAATAGCAGATTTAATCTATCTACCAACTGTATCCTTCCCCCATACTGAACAAAAAGATTCTCATCTGACCTCCACTCAGCCATGGCTTCCAGGTACCTGAAAATAATCCTCCTAATGTCAAGGGTATAAAAAACTATGTTGAGATCCCAACTAGGAACAGAAGGTCTGGACCTGGGACTGATGACACTGACACCCTAAATGAATCTATTGACTAGATTGTCCTCGGCTAGAGTTACCCCTAGAAAATCTGTCTTCCAAATTTTAAAACCAAACCCCCCCCCCCAAAAAAAAAAAATGTAATAAAAAATAAAACTATTTCCCAATATCACTGATAATACCTTTTTTTTTTCCCCAAAAAAATGGGTCATGGGACACAGAGTCAACAGCATTGGGGGTTTGCAGTTGCCTCAAATGCGCAACGCTCTCTTCCCACCTGAGCGTGGTGCGCTTTTGAAGTAACAGAATAGGGACGGCCACACACATCACATGGGATGGGGTGGGCATCATTTTTACTTTTCGCTATACTCTGGGTCATCATTCTGGGAAAATAATTGGCATATCAGTAATAAAATAGCAATTTTCATTTTCCCCAAACTACACTTCATCCATTCCTGGAAAATAAATTTAGGGAACACGCGTCTGTTCCAAATCTCCACTTCACCCCTATACACCTTCCCTAGGGATTATACTGTTTGTAATGGTGTCACATGTGGGTGTTCCTTTCTTGTATTCTTCTCTGAATGTATGTAACTGTTAGGTCCGTAACAAACATCGGCCTCAAATGCGAAGAGTTCTCCCTCATGAGCTCCTTCATATTTCGAGGCGACAATTCAGAGTCACATGTTAGTTGTTCCCAGAAAGATGAAGCAGAGCACAGGCTGAAAATTGCAATTTTCAAAAGCTACCCTTCATCCATTCCTGGAAAATAAATTTAGGAAACACCGGTGCGTTCAAAATGTCCCCTTTACCCCTATACCCGTTCCTCAGGGTGGGTACTTTCTGTAATGGTGTCACATGTGGGGGTTTCTCTCTTGTATTTTCCACCTATTTTCCTGTATGTAACCCTCAGCTACTGATATGCCTTAGGCCTCAAATGCAAACAGACCTCTATGACTTCTGAGCCTTGTTGTGTGCCCGCCCAGCATATTACCCCAAATGTGAATGTATTTTCATAGTCAGGAGAAAAAGCCCTCCAAAATTTGTAACCCAATTTCTCCCATTACCACTTGTGAAAATTGAAAAAATTTAATAACCCCAGCATTTTAGTGTAAAAAAATAAAATTTTTCAATTAAAGAAAACTGTGATGTGTAAGTACTCACTGTACCCCTTGTTACCTTCCTTGAGGCATATAGTTTCAAAGTTGTGGTCACTTGCCGGGTCTCTTTTTGTCAGAACCTCAACCATTGTGGTGCAAAGCACCACTTTAGGCCTCAAATCTCATCAGCGCTGTCTGACTCCTAAGCCCGGTTTTGCACCTGCATAGCGCTTTACTGCCATAAATGGGGTATTTCCTTATTCTGGAGAAATTTGGCTACAAATTTTGTCGAGCTTTTGTTCTCCTACTACTAAAAAAAATTGGGTTAATACCAGCAATTGAGTGTTAAAAATCAAAATTTTCACTGTTACGGCCCACTGTTCCAAAAACCTGTGAGGTGTAAGTACTCACTGTAACCCTTGTTATTTTCCTGGAGATGTGAAATTTCCAAAATGGTTTCACATGTGGGGGGTTTCTGCTGTTCTGGTACGATGGGAGGTTTTTAAATGCAAATGGCCCCCAACTTCAATTCCAGCAAAATTCGCTCTCTAAAAGTCCAATGGCACTCCTTCTGTTCTGAGACCTGT
The DNA here is from genome assembly GCF_029499605.1 of Hyla sarda. NCBI lineage: Eukaryota > Metazoa > Chordata > Amphibia > Anura > Hylidae > Hyla > Hyla sarda. Next base: position 384,891,029 of record NC_079192.1, on the reverse strand, counting down.
AGTGCAAGCAGAGCACTTAACATCCACATATTTGGCATTTTCTTAATCGCGAGAAATTGGGCTTCAAATTTTGGAGTCCATTTTTTCCTATTACACCACGTGAAAATGAAAAATTTGGAGTAACACCGTAATTTTAGTGTTAAAAATCAAATTTTTCACTTTTACGGTCCACTGTTCAAAAAACCTGTGAGGTGTAAATACTGTAGTGTGCCAGCAGAGCCCTTAATGTCCACATATGGGGTGTTTTCTTAATTGGGAGACATTGGGCTTAAAATTTTGGGGTCCATTTTCTCCTATTACACCATGTGAAAATTCTAAATTTTGAGTAACTACATCATTTTAGTGTTAAAAATCTAAATTTTTGTTTTCTTGTCCAAGTTCAACGCCAACCTGTCCAACACCTGTGAGATGTTTAAGGCTCACTGTACCCCTTGTTACGTTCCTTGAGGGGTGTAGTTTCACAAATATTGAGCAACATGCCCCCCCAAAAACCATTTCAGCAAAATTCTCTTCTGAGCATTGTAGTGCGCAATCAGAGAACTTAACTTCCACATATGGGTTATTTCCATATGGGTGACAGGGGTTAGACAAGGGGGTGGATAGGGGGGTGAACATGGCTAACAGCGGGATGGGCCAGGGAGACAGGTAATAATGAAACAGTTTTTTTTGAGGAAGCAAAACTTATTAAAAATACATAAAATCGTTAAAGCTAAATCCTGTCAATCACATGAACATTGAAGATTATGACAGCAGATCTGGGATGGACAGGAGTGAAAAGGTGGTAACATACGGATGGACAGGGATGACAAAGGGACAGAAGGGGTGAATAGGGGGTGGACATGGGTGACAAGGATGTGGTCAGAGGGGTGAACATGGGTGACAGGGACATGGACAGGGGTAACAGAGGGGTGGATAGGGTGGTGGCCAAGGTGGACATGGATGACAGGAGGGTTGACATGGGAGATAGGGTCAGAGGGGGGGACAAGGAGGGTGAACATGGATGACAGAAGGGTGGATAGGGGGGTGGACATGCATGACAGGAGGGTGGACATGGGAGACAGGGGGTGAGAGGGATGGACTGGGATGACAAAGGGACAGAGGGGGTAATAGGGGGGTGGACATGGGTAACAGAGGTGTAGATTAGTGGGTGGACATTGGGGGATGAACATGGCTGACAGAGGGTTGGCCAAGGTGGTCATGGTGACGGGGGTGGACATGGGAGACAGAAGGGGTGAACAGGAGGTCAGAAGGGTGACAAGGGGGAGAATGAGGGGTGGACAGGAGTGACAAAGGGACATGGGGGTGGACATGGGTGACAGGGGGATGGACAGAGGGGTGGACATGGGATACAGGAGGGGTGACAGGGGTTCAGAAGGGGGGGACAACAGGGGTGACAAGCGGGTAAAAGAGGGGTGGACAGGGGTAAAAAAGTGAAAAAGGGGTGGACATGGGGGACAGAGGGGTAGACTGGGGGGTGGTCAGAGGGGTGGACATGGGTGACTGAGGGGTGGACATGGATGACAGGAGGGTGGACATGGGAGACGGGGGGGCGGTGAACAGGGGTGATGGGGTGGGCAAGGGGGAAAAAGAGGGGTGACAAAGGTACAGAGGGGTGAATGGGGGGTGGACATGGGTGACGGGGTAGACTGGGGGGGTGAACATGGGTGACAGGGATGAACGGGGGGTGGACATGGATGATAGGAGGATGGACATGGTTGACGGGGGGGGGCGGGGTCAGAGTGGACATGGGTGATGGGGGCGTTGGACAGTGGTGAGAAGAGATAACAGAGGGGTGGACAGGGGTGGAGAAGGACCTTAAGCAAGCTGGCTTGTTCCATCTCAATGCCTTCTGCGGGGAATGGGGAATCCGGCACAGCATCCCCGGTGAGTTCATCCCCTTTCCGGTATATCAGGGCACCATTTTTTTCACGATACCTGCCTGTGCGCCTGTGACGCTGTGGATGTGGACGCTGTGTGCACACACGCAATGTGCTCACGGCCTTCCCTCCCCCCTGCAGCGCCGTGAGTCACAGGTGCGGAAACCAGGGCATCCTGGTTGGGAATCACTGCCCTAACTACTGAGGTGTGCAGCTCTGTGACTTATACGGAGCTGATAGATGCTTTTTAAAGGCCGTGTCACACATGGCCCATCCACATTATTTTATTATTTATTTTCATTATTATTTTACACAGTCACAGGGGGTAGCTTTGTGTGTCCACTCATAGCGGCAGATTTCTACAGTGGGAAATCCACCACTATGAGCAAACACACAAAGCTATCCTACCGCAGCCAGGAACTTGCTCTGCACTCTCTCTGTGACTGCCGTCGGCACATCCGCAGCATGAAATACGCTGCGGATGCGTGCCATGTGACCCTGCTTAAAGGGAATTTTCTATGATTTCGGTATTGATATCCTGTCCTAAAGACAGATGATCAATATGAGATTGTGGGTGTTCACTGTCAGCACCCCCCTCAGCCATCTCTTTAAAGGGACCAACTTGCTCAGGGAAGTGCTGTGGCCATTTTTAAACTTGCTTTATTCTTTATACATCGAGCAGGTGTACGGGCTAATGTAAACAAGGAAGAGGCTGCAGCTCTGGCCCATGGACATGCATCCCTTCACAGTTGAGAGTTGGCCCCCTACTGATCTGAAATTCATAGACCATCAATATTGCAATCTTTTTTTTAACCCCATTGAACATATCATATTAGTTCTATGTTTGGCCCATTGAAATGAATGGGACCCACAGCAGTACGCTGTTATCTCTGGGATGACAATGGATACCTCTAATGTATTGCAAAAATGTACAGGAGTGATATTTAAAGGGGTATTCCTCACTTGTAAAGTTATTCCCTATCTACAGGAAAAGCTGATCCGCGGGGATCCCCCACCGATAACGAGAGTGGAGGAACACTGACTCCTGAATGAATAGAGTGCACCACATGTGCTTAGCCATCACTCCATTTATTCTCTATGGCTTCCAAACAATACCCTACAAAATGGCTCTGCCTGCTTTTTGTTGGGGAACGCTTTCTGTAGTACATTGGTAGCATGCATTGTATGCTACCTAAAGACAATACATGTAGTAACATTCCCTTTTATTTTTTTTGCAGCCCTGAACCGCTTGCATGTGTCCAATGTCCAAGGTTGTGTACATGGGGAAGCTGAAGCCCTGAATCCGTCATCTTTGATTCCTTTGGGACAGAATGCAGGTGGCAGAAGGTGTGTAAATATTGCCTTGAAAGTAAACATAACAAAAAACTGGAGCAGATTAAAGTGTACATTGTCAAGATAACCTGTTCAGTTTGTACATGAGGGACAACACTATTTCTAGCATTATATAATTTAATTTCTGTATAATTTACAGTTCTCCTAGAGCTGGTGAGCAGTGCTCCCTCCTCCCCCTTCTATAGACTTGTATGGCATGTCTTTCAGACACAGGACAAATCTAAGCTGGAATTCCGACATTAAAGGGGTACTCCGCTGCTCAGCGTTTGGAACAAACTGTTCCGAACACTAGAGCCGGCGCCGGGAGCTCGTGACGTCATAGCCCCGCCCCCTAATGCCATCCCGCCCCACCTCCTCAATGCAAGTCTATGGAAGGAGGTCGTGCCCCCTCCCATAGACATGCATTGATGGGGCGGGGCTATGACGTTATGAGCTCCTGACGTCGGCTCCAGCGTTCAGAACAGTTTTGTTCCAAATGCTGAGCAGCGGAGTACCCCTTTATGAAGGTTTCAGCAGTAGAAGGGGTGGGGGGAGTTTAATAAGAGGAGAAAGGAGCATTTATGTCTAGTAAGATAACTTGTCTAATAAGATATATATTCCCTTGTATTATTGATTGATGCAAAGTTTGTTTAAATGACAGTGCCTATTTATGTTTTAGAGTTGATTTCTGTGTTCAGTAGAATTTAGAGGGTTTGTCTTGCCTCTACACTAGATTCATAGCAAAACCTGTCCAGAGGAAAATGTGCTGAGTTGCCCATAGCAACCAATCACATAGCTTTTTTCATTTTTGAAAAGGCCTCTGAGAAACTAAAAAGAGCCATATGATTGGTTGCTATGGGCAACTCAGCAACTTTTCCTCTGGTCAGGTTTTGATAAATCTTCCCCCATATAGTCTACAGTACTACAGAGGAAATGCTGAATACTACAGAGGAAATTCTTTTCTTTTTGGAACACAGAGCTCTCTGCTGACATCATGACCACAGTGCTCTCTGCTGACATCTCTGTCCATTTTAAGAACTGCCCAGAGTAGGAGAAAATCCCCATAGCAAACCTATACTGCTCTGGACAGTACCTAAAATAGACAGAGATGTCAGCAGAGAGCGCTGTGGTCATGATGTCAGCAGAGAGCACTGTGTTCCTAAAAGAATATAATTTCCTCTGTAGTATTCAGCAGCTAATAAGTACTGGAAGGATTTCGATTTTTTAATAGAAGTAATTTACAAATCTGTTTAACTTTCGGGCACCAGTTGATTTAAAAAAAAAAAGTTTTCCACTGGAGTACCCCTTTAAACTGTGACCTACACAACATGGAAATTCCACACCTATAGACAATACATTTTGAATATACAATAGCTGCTCATTTGTTGAGTATAAAAATCTATGACACTCACTGAAGCATTCACAAATAAACTAATACAACAAAATAACAAATACAAATGTGACCTACTCATCAAACCGTATGGGGCCTACACATCGGGGGACATTCATCAAAACTTGTGCAGAGGAAAAGTCGACCAGTTGCCCATAGCAACCAATCAGATCGCTTCTTTCATTTTTGAATAGGCCTCTGAGAAATAACAGGAGCGATCTGATTGGTTGCTATGGGCGACTGGTCAACTTTTCCTCAGCACAGGTCTTGAATCTCCCCCATCATGTGCAAAATATCTACATATAATATTATAAGTTTAAATGTTGTTTCTTGCTTCAGTTATTCTATCCCATAAAAAAACCACAGAACAATCTGCTATGAAAGTCAGCATTAATCGTTTGTCCATTGTAGGCCCACACAATTTCAAGGGGTTATCCAGGAAAAAAACTTTTTTATATATATCAACTGGCTCCAGAAAGTTAAACAGATTTGTTAATTACTTCTTTAAAAAAAAAAATTAACCCTTTCAGTACTTATGAGCTGCTGAAGTTGAGTTGTTCTTTTCTGTCTAAGTGCTCTCTGATGACACCTGTCTCGGGAACCGCCCAGTTTAGAAGAAAATCCCCATAGCAAACCTCTTCTACTCTGTGCAGTTCCCGAGACAAGCAGAGATGTCAGCAGAGAGCACTGTTGCCAGACAGAAAACAACAACTCAACTTCAGCAGCTGATAATTATTGAAAGGATCAAGATTTTTTTTAATAGAAGTAATTTACAAATCTGTTTCACTTTCTGGAGCCAGTTGATATATAGAAAAAAGTTTTTCCCTGGAATACCCCTTTTAAGTTTCACCTGGTCTTTCTCAATGGCACTTATATTGTCTAATGTTGACCACACAAACTTTTCGGGTTATAACATAAAAATTTGACATTAAATGTGCAGTCGTACATTGGTTGAAAGCACCTGACCCACAAAACATTTCATCTTCATTGACTTCCCTTCACTTGTTTCAATTAACAGCCAATCTCCATTGTTGATAATGAATCTCTGAAATTCAGACTCTTCTCTTTCTGGAATATAGGGCTCAGTGCTTGCATCTTCAGTTTCACGATCTCCGGCGCGGCACCCCAGTCATCCGTGCACAGAATGAACTCCGCTCCGTGCCGGATGACTGGCGACTACAGCCGCCATGCCCTCTCCATTTATGTCTACGGGAGGAGGCAAGATGGCTATCGTATTTTTCGCCGTATAAGACGCACTTTTTCTTCCCCAAAACTGGGGGGAAAAAGTCGGTGCGTCTTATACGGCGAATACACCCCTATGGCGGTGGTCCCTGCGGCCATCAACGGCCGGGATCCGCGGCTAATACAGGACATCACCGATCGCGGTGATGCCCTGTATTAACCCTTCAGAAGCGGCGATCAAAGCTGACCGCCGCGTCTGAAGGGAAAGTGACACTAACCCGGCTGTTCAGTCGGGCTGTTTGGGACCGCCGCGAATTCACCGCGGCGGTCCCGAACAGCCCGACTGAATAGCCGGGTTAGTGCTTACAGGACACAGGGAGGGACCTTACCTGCCTCCTCGGTGTCTTCTCCGTTCAGGGATCCCCTGTATGGCCGGCGCTCTCCTTCCTCGTCATCACGTCGTCGCGTACGTGCGTCGGCGTGCGTAACGACGTGATGGCGGCCATGGAGAGCGAGGATACCCGGCCGGCAGCAGAGACGTTCCGGAGTGACGGGGACACGGCGACAGCGATGGAGCGACATCCAGGGCAGCGGTGACGGGTCCGGAGCGGCAGGGACACGTGAGTATTACCTCCTATGCAGTGGTCTTCAATCTGCGGACCTCCAGATGTTGCAAAACTACAACTCCCAGCATGCCCAGACAGCCAACGGCTGTCCGGGCATGCTGGGAGTTGTAGTTTTGCAACATCTGGAGGTCCGCAGGTTGAAGACCACTATTGGGTTCAAAATCATTATTTTTTTTAGATTTTGCACCTATAAATTGGGTGCGTCTTATACGCCGGTCCGTCCTATAGGACGAAAAATACGGTAAATACTAGTCCTCACGCCCCTCCCATAGACATGAATGGAGGCGGCACTGTGTGACATCACGAACACGGAAGCTCCAATGGTCCATGTTCCGGTTGCCGCCACTGCCGGGCCAGAGATTGCGGGGGTCCCCAGCAGCGACGCCCCCGTGATTAGACCTCTTATCCTCTATTCCTTTGGATAGGGGATAAGATGTTTTTTTGCGGAGTGCCCTATTAAACATGACCCTGCTCCATAAGTCCTCCAGGGGCTCCTTTTTTTTCAGTGATATCTGTTTCACTTACATATAAGAAATTGATGTTTTTGCAGATTTTCTTGGCGCGTTTATAGAAGTGCAGGGTATTCTAAGAATCAATTTTCTTTGCAGTTGTTGCTTCACATACACAGCGTTTGGCAATACCTCCTAGGCCAGTGGTCTTCAACCTGCGGAACTCCAGATGTTGCAAAACTATAACTCCCAGCATGCACGGACAGCCAACGTCTGTCCGTGCATGCTGGGAGTTGTAGTTTTGCAACATCTGGAGGTCCACAGGTTGAAGACCACTGTCCTAGGCCATCAATAGCACCATGTGATGTTGCTGAAAAGTTCCATGAACACTGAACATTACCCAGAGTAATGAGTGCAAGAGAAAACTTTTGTTTGAAGTAGGGATCGACCAATATCGTTTTTTTAGGGCCGACACCGATACTCTGTGGAGGTTAGGGCCGATAGCCGATAACTTATACCGGTATTCCGGTATAACTTATCGGCTATTTAACCCCCCCGGCGACACCGCTGCAGATCATTGATTTAAAGCGGGCGCTTTAAATCCATGAACTGCAGCGGCTTTTGTGGTGCCAGAGACCACCGCCGCCACCTGCTTCTCTCCCCCTGCCTGTCCTGGGGTCCTGAGTCCTATCAACCGCCAAAGCCCCCACCACCACGCCGCACCACCCCGGCCAGAGACTGCCGCTGCCCCATTGCCTCCCCCATTCTCGGTTTTATAATTACCTGTTCCCGGGGTCCGCTCTACTTCCGGCGCCGTCCTCCTGAGCTGTCACTGTGCGCACTGACGGTGACGTCACGTGAGGACATCACTCGTCATTGCGCTGCGCAGCGCACAGCGTAACACAGGACGGCACAGGAGCCAGATATAGCGCGGACCCCGGGAACAGGTAGTTATAAAACCAGGAATGGGGGAGGCAATGGGGCAGTGGCGGTGGGGGGTGCAGTGCAGTGGGGGCGGGGCATTATCGGATTACCGGCAAGGTAATTACCGATAACGTCCAAAATCGTGAATATCGGCCGATAATATCAGCCAAACCGATAATCGGTCGATCCCTAGTTTGAAGTGTTGGGCAGCACCATCAGACTGGTGTTCTACAATTTTCAACAAAAATTTACCATGAGGGGAAAGCTTATTTTTTGCTTCACTGTAAACTACCCCTGCCTACTTGTGCCATGTAGTCTGACACAACTATGTACGGTACTGACTACAGCTGTTTAGACTCATTCTTCTAGTAGAGCTGTATATGCTTCCTTTGAGCTGCTGTTTTGTTTTACCCATTGTTGATAATATACTGCAAGAAATACATTTTTGTGACCTAGATAACAATCTTTAAAATTAAACATGGGTCCTAATTAAATTAAAGGGTTACTCCGCTCCCCAGCGTCCGGAACATTGAGTTCCTGAACGCTGTGTGCGGGCTTCCGTGTTCACGCCCGCCCCCTCGTGACATCCCAGCCTGCCCCCTCAATGAAAGTCTATGGGAAGGGGGAGCGACAGCTGTCATGCCCCCTCCCATAGACTTGCATTGAAGGGGCGGGACATGACGGGGCGTGATGTCACGTTAAACATGGGTCCTAATTAAAGGGGTACTCCGGTGAAAACTTTTTTCTTTTAAATCAACTGGTGGCAGAAAGTTAAACATATTTGTAAATTACTTCTATTAAAAAATCTTAATCCTTCCAGTACTTATTAGCCGCTGAATGCTACAGAGGAAATTCCTTTCTTTTTGGAACACTGATGACATCACGAGCACAGTGCTCTCTGCTGACATCTCTGTCCATTTTAGCAACCATGCATAGCAGATCTATGCTAAGGGCAGCATGGTGGCTCAGTGGTTAGCACTGCTGCCTTGCAGTGCTGTGGACTTGGGTTCAAATCCCACTAAGGACAACAATAAATAAAGCGTTATTATTATTATAATAACGTCAGCAGAGAGAACTGTGCTCGTGATGTCATCAGAGAGGATTCCAAAAAGAAAATAATTTCCTCTGTAGTATTCAGCAGCTAATAAGTACAGGAAGGATTAAGATTTTTTAATAGAAGTCATTTACAAATATGTTTAACTTTCTGCCACCAGTTGATTTAAAAGAAAAAACGTTTTCACCGGAGTACCCCTTTAAATGAAAGGGTTACTCTGCTCCCCAGCGTCCGGAACATTGAGCTCCTGAACGCTGTGTGTGGGCTTCCGTGTTCACGCCCGCCCCCTCGTGACATCGCTGCCTGCCCCCTCAATGAAAGTCTATGGGAAGGGGGAGTGATGGCCATCACGCCCCCTCCCATAGACTTGCATTGAGTGGGGCGGGACGTGACGTCACATGACGGGGCATGACGTCACGAAGGGGCGGGCGTGAACACGGAAGCTCGCACATAGCATTCAGGAACTCAGTGTTTCGGACGCTGGGGAGCGGAGTAACCCTTTAAGGTTATGTCAGTGTTACTATATCATTTTATAGAAGCTGAAGAAAGAAAGAAAATAAAAATAACCATAATTAGATGTCAATCCTTTCATCAGCTAAAATAAAATAAAAAACTGATTTTATGGTGACCTACACTATGCACTGACACCTCTTTACTTTTATTTTATTCTAGAGGTGGGTAAGAAATAAAATCCAAATCCGTATTAGTTATGCAGGAAGTGATGTACGATTATTTACCTGTAAAAATATGTCAGTATTGCTCTATTTGGAATACAAATCTGTTATTCAAAGTAGTATTAATCAGGATGGTTTCCTTAACCTTTGTTGGCTACCATATTTGATGATTTAGTGCTGACAACCAACAATACAAACCTAAAAATACCATGAATTTATTAAAGGGGTACTCCGGTGAAAAACACATTTTTTTAAAGCATCTGGTGCCAAAAAATTTAAAAGATTTATAAATTACTTCTATTTAAAAATCTTAATCCTTCCAGTACTTATCAGCTGCTGTATGCTACAGAGGAAGTTGTATAGTTCTTTTCTGTCTGACCACAGTGCTCTCTGCTACCACCTCTGTCCATGTCAAGAACTTTCCAGAGCAGAAACAGTTCCCCGTAGCAATCCTCTCCTGCTCTGGACAGTTCCTGAGACTGACAGAGGTGTCAGCAGAGAGCACTGTGATCATACTGGAAAGAACTATACAACTTCCTCTATAGTATACAGCAGCAGATAAGTACTAGAAAGATTAATATTTTTATATAGATGTAATTTACAAATCTGTGTAACTTTCTGGCACTAGTTGATTTAAAAATAAAAATTGTCTTCCATCGGAGTACTCTTTAACTTGGGATGTTAAGGGACTGAATAATAACAATTATTTTGATAAGTCATACTTCATAAAACAGTCTCTTGGGATACATTAGCATGCATGGAATCAGCTTAATATATGGTTACTAACTAGGTCATGCAGATGCTTTACATGTCTCTTTTGTCTATAGCTTCTGTATTTGGCTCACAAATCCTTCTGTTCTGCTGCTTACTCATTCTGACATCCACTGCTTAAGAAGGGGTGTGTCTGTGGCAAGCACTGAGCCCACCCTCACTCACCATGCATTCACTTTCTTCCTCAGTCTGCTGTGCTGGGTCTCTCCATCCAATCACTACAGCAGGCTGCTCTGTAACCCACTCCTCTCTGTTTTAATGCTGCAGTCTGATGGAACAGGAGTGAGCACAGAACTCACTTCCTAGACTTTGTCCCAGCCTGTGCTTCAGCTGAGACAAAGATGATGCCGCTGCTGGGCATGATTATGTTCTGGATGGTATGGGGGACCCCTAGTGGTCTTTTATTAAAAAAAAAAAAAAAAAAAAAAAAAAAAAACAGGATTTCTATAAAAGGAGATTAAACATTTTTTGAAGTATATTAGAAGTTTTTTTATTCTGACAGTGCCCTTTTAACTATCGTAGACTGCATGTACAAGTCAAGACCCCTGAACGTGCATGGCTACCTTTGTTTTCCACCTGGATATAGTAACTACCTCTGAAGGCCCCCAGTCTCCCAATAGGTGTGGTAGTAGCCATTGTAGTCATTGGTGGGATTCCCTACTTTTACACATTTATGGCATATCTGGTGTATACACAGCAGCTGCTAATCATTTTTTTGAGAGGGGGGGGGGGCTCACTTTGTATCCACAGCATTGTGTCTTAGCATATTGTGGTGACACATTTGCTTTAAGGACCATTCTTTTTGAGTCAATGCCACATTATTTTTATACATTAACGGTTTACTCAGCTCCGTCTCACTTTTTGTTGTTGTGGTGTTTTTGTTTTGTTTTTAATTTAAAAAAAAAAAGATTTTTTTTTTTTTGAGGCAATAGACATGAATGTGGCATTGTTTAATCGGACAGTGCTTTACACGAGGGCAAATTCCACAGACGCTTCCCTATAAACAGCTGGCACCGGGCAGAACACCTGACTGAGCTATTTGCTTTGTCCAACTTACTGACAAGTCCCTTACAACATGTTTTTCACGTTTTGTGACAGACTTTGCTGTTTTTTTTTTTGTATTTACAGTGGCAAGACTATATGGTCATATGCTAGTATTGCCGCTACATGGCATGGTATCTACTCTAGGGCAGTGGCCTGCAAACTGTGAACCTCCAGCTGTTGCAAAACTACAACTACCAGCATGCCCGGACAGCCGAAGGCTGTCCGGGCATGCTGGTAGTTGTAGTTTTGCAACAGCTGGAGATCCGCAGTTTGGTGACCACTGCCCTAGGGGGTATGCTTCAAAGATATAGAGGTACTTGTGATATCCCCAGGTCACGCTTCTACTACTGACTATTGTTGCAGACTATCTCTCTTATAGGGTCACCGTTGCAGCTGGCGGTATAATCTGGTCATTTTGCTGGTGTTATCTGTTTTTACCATTGTCAGTTGGCTCTATTATGGGGGTACTGTTTCAAGCCTGCTCAATATTTAAAGGGTCATTTTTGCAGACAGAGCTTTGTGGCCAACACTGTAAAAGAGACACTAGGCTGATAAAAGCTAGGCAGGCACTATTGCTGAAAATGTTTGGGGGTACAAAAACCAGGTCGGAGGTGGAAAAGTGCAGCTTGTGTGCGTAAGTGACCATCGGGGGGTGCGTGTCAAGATATGAAGCCAGTTTATAAGTGACGGTCTATGAAGAAAAAGCAAGATCGCACTCACCCAGGAGAAGTAAAAGGTCCTCATTATTGGAAAACTTCTTTAAAACATCCCGATGCCCAGGTAGAGAAAGCGAGCAGAACCGCGAAAGGTACGTTGCCCCGCCTCAGCCGGTCAGTCAGCGGATGCTGACCGCACCTCTCTACCTGGGCATCGGGATGTTTTAAAGAAGTTTTCTAATAAAGAGGACCTTTTACTTTTCCTGGGTGAGTGCGATCTTGCTTTTTTCTTCATAGACTGTCACTGTAATGGAGACAATGGAGTAGATTCATTCAGACCGTGGTCTGAGGGAAAAGTCAACCAGTTGCCCATAGCAACCAAAAAAGGCCTTTTCAAAAATGAAAGAAGCGACCTGATTGGTTGCTATGGGCAACTGGTCGACTTTTCCTCTGCACAGGTTTTGATTAAATCTCCCCAATGGCTCTGATGTATGGGGCATAGGGGGAGATTTATCAAAACCTGCCCAGAGGAAAAGTTGCTGAGTTGCCCATAGCAACCAATCAGATCGCTTCTTTCATTTTTAACAAGGCCTCTGCAAAGTGAAAGAAGCGATCTGATTGGTTGCTATGGGCAACTGGTCAACTTTTCCTCTGGACAGGTTTTGATAAATCTCCCACAAAGTGTCTTAAGGTATAAGGAGACTGTTACTGTGTCATTTTCCATTCTTATAATATTAGAGATTAGGGCTCTATCCTCATGTGCCCATATATCTTAAAGATCATATCTAGAGATGAGCGAACTTACAGTAAATTCGATTCGTCACAAACTTCTCGGCTCGGCAGTTGATGACTTATCCTGCGTAAATTAGTTCAGCCTTCAGGTGCTCCGGTGGGCTGGAAAAGGTGGATACATTCCTAGGAAAGAGTCTCCTAGGACTGTATCCACTTTTTCCAGCCCATCGGAGCACCTGAAAGCTGAACTAATTTATGCAGGAAAACTCATCAACTGCCGAGCCGAGAAGTTTGTGACGAATCGAATTTACTGTAAGTTCGCTCATCTCTAATCATATCCACTTCCCCAAACAGTTTGAGGGAGATTTGTCAAAACCTGAGGAAAAGTTGCCCATAGCAACCAATCAGATCACTTCTTTCATTTTGCAGAGGCTTTGTTAAAAATGAAAGCAGGGATCTGATTGGTTGCTATGGGAAACTTTTCCTCTACACAGGTTTTGATAAATTTCCCCTTTGTTTTTAATCTATTATACTATGAAAAATAAAGCAACTTCGTGGGAGTTTCTTGTAACTAATCGCCTACTATTTGGTTTTGACAGCCACTATGCAAACTATGGGTCACCATGGTAACAGACAACAAACCCTGTAGTCTGATCCTGCAGTCTTGGAAATCTCATAGATTTTTTTTCTATTTGTCCCCTGATTTGTGCTGATGTAGAAGTAGAGAACTGATGGAAAGGAATACGACTGCAGGACCAGACTGCAAAGTTTGTTTGTAGTCTGTTACCATGGAGACACCCAGTCTGCATAGGAGCTGTAGAAACAAGTGGATAGAAAATTTTTAAACAAGACCTGTCACAAAGTTGCCTCATTTTTCATTGCAAATCCCCTAAGAGAATAAAAAATATGGACATAATGTTGCCAGAAGCAGCCGAAGCTGGATAAATTACGCAATTTGTTTAACTTCTGTTGACCTTAATTGGAGTTGCACTAATGGCGTTTCTGGAGTTACGTAGACAGAGAAATTCCTGGGGCTACACTGTTTGCTTGACCCCTATTAAAGGCAATAGAAGTTGTTCAAATTGCGTAACTTCCCCACTTTGGCGGCTATGGTACTTACTTATATGGAGGTGCAGGTGAGTATTGTGGTATGTGATATACATATATATATATATATATATATATATATATATATATATGTGTGTGTGTGTGTATGTATACACACACACATATATAGATATGTGTGTGTGTATATAAATATCTATCTATATATATATATATATATATATATATATATGTGTGTGTGTGTATATATATATATATATATATATATATATAATGTGTATTATATATTTTTTTTTTATTATTATTATTATTTCTTATACACATATATATATATATATATATATATATGTGTGTACCAGATCAAAATTGCAGCCACGCTGTCTCTCAGAGGTTTAGAAATGTCCATTTCACCATTCATCCTGACAGGAGGGAGCAGTAGGTGAATGGTTTTCCAATGTTCTCGAGGAAAGGTCACCCCTTACACACTCCACAGAATGTAATGTGCAATAACAAATAAATCAAAAAGCAATAATGGTTATTGGTATCATGCCATTCGCCAGTAAAATGAGAGGTTTGCGCTGTTTAATGATCGTGTCCTTGTTCCTCGCGGCTTCATAACCTGCAGTAAAAGCCCTGTCTCTCTGGTCTAGCGCAGAATAACTCATGTAAAGTAAAGCCCCAGAGTAAGCAAAATGGGAAAAGAAAGAGATGCCCAAACAAAATAAACAAAATTTATACATTCATGGATAGATGATACCTGGGACGGCTAACCAAATTAGATTTCCTTTCTATAAAGTTCACCAGGATCATAAAATACTCTGTCCCTCTGTGTAAAGATTTGACTACCCTTATTGTCATATTTAAAAAAAAAAAAAATGTCTCTCAGTGTTTCCCAACCAGGGTGCCTCCAGCTGTTGCCAAACTAAAACTCTCAGCATGCCCGGACAGCCAAAGGCTGCCCGGGCATGCTGGGAGTTTTAGTTTTGCAACAACTGGAGGCACCCTGGTTAGGAAACCCTGGGGTGACTAAACCATTTAAAGGGAAAGATTGAAAGGGTGCCATTATAGGCCAAGGTTTTACTTGTTTTTATATTATGGAAGTATTCACTGACCGTTGTAAAATTAATTCATTATATACAATGTATTTATTGGCGTAAACACCTAACAAATTCAAATCCTTATTGCTTATTTGGTCAAAACAAAGTTTGAATTTATTTACCAATGCCCCTAGTGGTTGTCTTGAGTATCGCATGTATTTCCTTACTCTCTTCATTAAAATAATTTGCTTCTGATGTACTTCTTACATTAATTGCTTGTACAACTATTCCTGTTTTTCCAGTTACAGCTCTAAGTCTTCAGGTGAACATGGCGGTCAGAATGGACAGGAGCAGAAGAAAAAAGGGAACTTTCAGTTCTGCGCTGGTCAGCTGCCGCAGTATACCATGCTGGATGCTTTTGGAGTGGTGAGTTGTATATTTCCTTTTTACCTGAGGGTGTTTTCTTGTTAGGCACAATATCATACAGTGCCTTGCCATGTTAATTCTTAAAGGGGTACTCCGCCCCTAGATATCTTATTCCCTATCCAAAGGATAGGGGATAAGATGTCAGATCGCCGCGGTCCCGCTGCTGGGGAGCCCTGGAATCCCCGCTGCGGCACCGTGCTCTCATTACAGCACAGAGCGAGTTCGCTCTGCACGTAATGACGGGCAGTACAGGGGCCGGAGCATCGTTACGTCACGGCTCTGCCCCTCGTGACGTCACGGCCCGCCCTTTCAATACAAGTCTATGGGAGGGGGCGTGGCGGTCGTCACGCCCCCTCCCATAGACTTGCATTAAGGGGACGGGCCGTGATGTCACGAGGGGCGGAGCCATGACGTCATGCTGCTCCGCCCCCCGTATCGCCCGTCATTACACACAGAGCGAACTCGCTTTGGGCTGTAATGAGAGCAGGGTGCCGCAGCTGGATCGCCGCGCCGATCTGACATCTTATCCCCTATCCTTTGGATAGGGGATAAGATGTTTAGGGGTGGAGTACCCCTTTAAAGGAGTTTTACTGTGAAAAGTAACTTATCCCCTATCCACAGGATCTCCTGAATGGGCCCTGGCTCTCAGAGAGGAGCTGGGGACGACGTGCGCTCCATGTTGTCTCTATGGGAGCGCACAGGAGAAGGTGAGGGGTCCCAGCAGTTGGAACCCACCCCCCATAATAATGAGTACTGCTACTTTCATGATCAATTTATGTAAAGGAGCTGTTTAACTTATGCATTATTAAAAGGGGATTCCCATCTCTAATAGTTATCCCCTATCTATGGGGGTCTGACCACTGAAACCTCTATGATCCTGAAAACGGGGACAAAATGATCTCCAGCTAGTGCACCATTCATTCTCCATAGGCCCGCTGAACATTGGCAAGCGTTGTTCCGTGGCCCCAGTGAACTAGGTGTACATGTGCTGTGCTCTGAATTTATTCCGGGGACCAATTAGTCTTCTCGAGGTGGACAGGAACTTCCCTGATAGGGTTGCGTGCACACACAGCAACTTGTGCGCATGTAAGTATTCATAATGGTAAATCCAGGCTGACATGTTCAGACATTAGTGGGGTTTTCCTACAGTCAAACCCCTACAGATCAGCTTGTTATCCCCTATCAAATATGTGCAGGATACTGTACATGTAAATACACCCTTTAAATGCTCTCCTCTATGGTTCATAGTGGTGGTCCCTTAAAAGGTACTCTGGCAATTTTATATTTTTCTTTTCATCTGCCATGGATTCCTGCAATTAAAAATATTAATAAATAAATCTGGACTTACCTACTGCCGCTCCCCCAGTGACTCCAGTATTGACATCCCATCCTTTGATGTGGTCTTCTTGCTGCTTCAGAGGCCCAACATGCAACATTGCCGCTCCACTAATCGCGGACCACAGAGACGTACCACCTCAGCCAGCGATAGGCTGAGCAGCAGTGTGACGTATTGAGCCCGGGCACCAGGAAGAAGACCAGCGCTGAGCTCAATACATCACACTGCTACACAGGCATGACCTCAGAAGCAAGAAGAAGACTGCAGCGGAGGATGGGAGAGTGATACCGAAGTCATTGGGGGTCCGGCAGGAGGTAAGTCCAGGTTTATTTTTTTAACTGGCATATGGAAAGAAAACAATTCCAGTCGAAGTACCCCTTTAACAAGAACATCTCTCATTCTGGCTGATGCAGCTATAATATATGGACTAGCATTTTTCTGATAAATACTATATCATGACAAACAATGGTCATTGCCAATAACTTTGTCCTCATGAGACAGCCCCTGCGGAGCCTTTTTATGTTCTCGCTCTAATTCTTTGGCCGTGAATGTCTGTTTTGGTTGCTTGTAGATTATTTCTCAATGCAGCCAGTAAAGAACCCCTAGACGTCACGGGTCGTGGATACAGATGAATCCCAATATACGTTCCGCCGCTTTTCACCCGTTGTTCCCTGCGCCGTTCATACACATGCCACTCTATGTGATAGAGGACGGTCTGAAAGCCGCTGCTACCAGGAAGATAAAGTGGTCTGTCTAAGAGGAGCAGATAGATGGATTCCTCCTGAAGATTAGTATTATCCACAACTGATGGAGCACAACCTCACACTCGCAGCCGCAATTCTCCATTCCTCCTGTTCCTGTCACTCCCAGCATCTGCCTATGACAATATCTTGAAGAAAAAAAAATGTCTGTGCAGGAGGCTATGACTTTCAGAGCAAAATAGGAAGTGATTTATCCTGCGCTCCGAGATCTGACTGGTACTTATTTTTACAGGGTTTTGATGTTGATACAAACAGGTCCTGCTAGTTCTTTCATTGACCTAGCGGGCCCCAGAAATGTGTACCCAAACTTTAAGCCAACTTCTAATATGTCACAGAAATATGGCAAAAGCTGTTATCCAGTTTTTCCCAACCAGGGTGCCTCCAGCTGTTGCAAAACTACAACTCCCAGCATACAACTGAAAGCACCCTGGTTGAGAAACACTGGGTTACACACTCCACCAAAGATCCCCTTATGGTAAGTGAATGGAGTCTTGTTGTGACTAGAGATGAGCGAACTTACAGTAAGTTCGAGTCGTCACGAACTTCTCAGCTCAGTGGTTGCTGACTTTTCCTGCATAAATTAGTTCAGCTTTCCGGTGCTCCGGTGGGCTGGAAAAGGTGGATACAGTCCTAAGAAAGAGTCTCCTAGGACTGTATCCACCTTTTCCAGCCCACGGGAGCACCTGAAAGCTTTACTAATTTATGCAGGAAAAGTCAGCAACCGCCGAGCCGAGAAGTTCGTGACGAATCGAATTTACTGTAAGTTCGCTCATCTCTAGTTGTGACCATAGCACAACAGTCGCAAGAAATCCATTTTGCATTTTGTGGGTCGCAACTCGATTCCGTGCATTTACCTAAACCTTGATGCACCCCAATATTTACTGCAGTGCCATAAGGCCGTTTGGCTGAGTGACCCCTGTTGTGGCCAAAATCGCTGTGGCTGTCTGGGCATGCTGGGACTTGTAGTTTTGCAACAGCTAGAGTCAGCCTAGTTGGGAAACACTGTTGTAATTAGTGGGGCTTCAACTGCTGAGACCACCAGTCGCTAGAACAAAGGGATTCCATGACAGTCTATATGTATAGCTATAAGACAGACATTTATGGCCCATCCAAAGGATAGACCATCAATCCCCGGATACTTCTTAAGCGTCAGTTCACATGTACAGTATCCTGCACATATTTGAAGCTCTTTTCCGTCATTTAGTTTACATTGAAATTTTCAACATTAAATATGCAACTTGAAATCCTGCGCATCAGATACGCGCAGAATATTGTACGTGTGAATACATCCTAAAAGGTAATAGTCATAGATAGCAGTTATATATAATGTACCCCTGTCTAATTTCTGTCCTTTCTTGGTGTTTTAGGGGGCAGCAGCTGTGTTTTTCCTGCATTTGGCTCGCCAAATTTCATTTCATTGCCATATCAATAAGTCTCGAGAAGACCAAGCCCCTCAATGCGCTTCCCTGAAACAGATCTTCACATCTCTCTCGGACTACAACAATCTCTGTAAGTTTATATTTACATTTATGGGATGTTCAGATTCGATCCATTACTTGTACTTCATACGTTGGTCATATATTTTATTGGGTGTATCTGCTTCAAACAAGCTCCTGTAGTTTTAAGGTAACAAATGGGGTTTACTGATTTAGGTTTCTGCACTATGATCCACAGGATAGGGGATAGGGGGATAAGTGTCTGATCTCTGGGACCCCCCCCCCCCACGATCTCCAGTACAAGGCCCTGTCTACTTACCCCTCCTCTGTGCACTTGAGTCCCCACCTTCCTGGACAAGTGCCACAGCAATGCCCCGCCTCAGCTGGTGATTGGCTGAACGGGCCATCACTTGCTCTCATCCAGGAAAGTGGGGGCCAGAGCGCACTGAGGATGGGTAAGTATATAGAGCCCCATACAGGACCCCCCACGATCAGTTATTTATACCCTATCCTAAATCTGTCTGTTCAGTTCCCAGACTACCCCTTTTAGGGTAGGGTCAGACTTGGCGCATCCGCAGCATATTTTAAAAATACCCTGCGGATGCGCTGACACCAGTCACTAGAGTAAGCTCCCTGCTGCGGCCAAGTAGCCCTGTGTGTCTTGTTGTAACAGATCTGTAACTGGAAATCTGCTGCTACGTGCAGACACACAAGGCTACCCGGCTGCAGCAGAGAGCTCGCTTTAATGACTGGCATCGGCACATCGGTAGCATGCAATATGCTGCAGATGATCTACGTGAACGCTCAGATGTTTTAAAGAAATCATAGTGTCTCAGCATCTGGCTGAGTGTATCTGTTTAATGCTCCCTGTGATTTGGGCAGCATAAAACAAGTGTAAGGTTCCCTTTAAAAGAAGACAAAAAGTTTTGAACAGTGCCCGCAGTCACTATATGCTAAATATTCTAAAAACTTTTGACAGCTCGTGCAGACATGTCACAAGCTTAAAATAGATTGGTGGATGTCTCAGTGCTGATACCCCCCTGCAGTCTCTAGCTGTTGCCTGGTAAAGTACGAGGCAGCATGCTTCACTTCTCAACTCAGTGCCCAGTCTGCCTGATGGCAAGAGTCAGGCTTCATTGATTTATAATGACGCCATCTCCTGCGATCAGACAGACTTAGTGCTGAACAGGGGAGTGAAGCACGCTGCTAGGCACTTCACCTTCACACATATCAGAAACCCAATCTGGAGAATGAAATGCTCATTCAGCTGTGCAACCCCTTCACAGTCTTTCTATACACAGTAAAAACTTGGCTATTAGGACTGCAGCAGAGCTCCATTTAGGTGGACCTGGCTGCAGTTACCTGCACTGGGTGGTTGGGAAAGGTGCAGTTCAGGGGGAAATTGTGAGGAGACCTACATGTCTTTTGGCTTCTAAGAAAGAGCTTGTTGGGAATGCATCAATGACAGGTTTTAGGCAAGAAAGAAATAATGGTGCCTGAGTAATGCATGAAAGATATACGGCAAGTGACAAACCAGTATTACCTAAGTGAGTCATAGGAGCAGAGCTCGTGTACTAGTTTAGAGTGGGGAAATGAAAGTATATTTTCCTCTTAAAGGAAAACTCCGGTGGAAACAAGTGGAAAACAAATGTTTTCAAATCAACTGATGCCAGAAAGTTAAACAGATTTGTAAATTACTTCTATTCCAAAATCTTAATCCTTCCAGTACTTATTAGCTGCTGTATACTACGGAGAAAATTGTGCAGTTCTTTCCAGTCTGACCACAGTGCTCTCTACTGACACCTCTGTCCGTGTC
This sequence comes from Hyla sarda, assembly GCF_029499605.1. Taxonomy (NCBI): domain Eukaryota; kingdom Metazoa; phylum Chordata; class Amphibia; order Anura; family Hylidae; genus Hyla; species Hyla sarda. The sequence goes on along the minus strand of NC_079192.1, from coordinate 384,870,441 downwards.
AGGAACTGTCCAGAGTAGGAGCAAATCCCCATAGAAAACCTTTCCTGCTCTGGACTGTTCCTGACACGGACAGAGATGTCAGCAGAGAGCACTGTGGTCAGACTGGAAAGAACTACACAAATTTCACTGTAGTATACAGCAGCTGATAAGTACTGGAAGGGTTAAGATTTTTAAATATAATTAATTTACAAATCTGTTTTACTTTCTGGAGCCAGTTGATTTGAATTATTTTTTTCCCCACCGGAGGACCCCTTTAATAGAAACTTCACAATGTGTTCTGTAACACTGTTTCTTTTTGTGTGTATGTAAAGCTGTGAAAAGTCATATTGTTCCACAAGCTGTCCAGCCTTGTACCTGGAATGAGCTATGTTTGCAGGCTGAAGCTAACCTGCAGGATGCAGACTCTTCTCTCGAGATCTCCTCTACAGCGTCCTCTAGTGGCCCGCTTCATCATGTGCCTGAGCGCGGTAAGTTCTGAGGTCACTGCCTCGTGGGACTTTGGGTTTACTACAAATCTCACCTCTTTATCATTACTCTATTCTTGTCTTTCCTGCTCCAGGGGAATCTCAAACTGAAGACTTTCTAGATCTTAGCTCCTCATGTGAACTAGAGACTAGGGAGGCGACAACATCGGCATATGCTGAAGAGGTATCTGCACAGTTTTACAAGATATATAAATATGTGTGTGTGTATATAAATATATATACATATAAACATAAAAGCTTTTTGTAACATAGAGATTTGCTTTCTTTGTATTTTAGCCATTGGAATTAAAGGAAGAAGTTAAGGAATCTCTTCAGGGTGCGGCCTCGCGACTGTTGGACGTCACTGAGAGCACTGTGCCAACAGTGCTGAATATTTTTGGTAATTGTCAGCCATTATAGGAGTTTAAGCATACATGAGATAGGCATAATTCTATCCTTCATATAAGATAGTGATAGTTATAAAGCTATCCTTAATAATGCTGGGCGGTATGACCAAATGTGTGTATCACGGCACTTTTTAAACTTTTGGCGGTTCCACGGTATATAACGGTGTTTCCTAGCCCCCCCCCCCCCCCCCCCATATTAATTATCAGCCCACATCCCCATCGGGGTAAATACTCACATATCACCCGCATGCGCTGCCCTCCTCGTCCTGTTTGTTGCGGCCGCCGGCGTTGGCACTCTACTGTACGCTGTATCTCTATGCCCGGGCTGCAAAAGGTAAACAAAATAAACTTTAACGCACCTACGTCGGCCTTACGCTGGGGACGGGAACGTGCGATGTCCCGCCTCAGCCGGTGATAGGCTGAGCCCACTGTCATGTAAGAAGCCGCACAGGAAACAAGTGAGGCCGGTACCGGACCAACTGGAGGTGAGTTAAAGTTTATTTGGTTAATTTTTGCAGCCCGGGCATAGGGATACCGCACAGTATAGAGCAGTGGTCTCCAACCTGCGTACCTCCAGATGTTGCAAAACTACAACTCCCAGTTGTAGTTTTGCAACATCTGGAGGTACGCAGGTTGGAGACCACTGGTATAGAGTGTCAGCGCCGGTGGCCGCAACAAACAGGACGAGGAGGGCAGCGCATGCGGGGGACATGTGAGTAGTACCCTGATGGGGACAGCGCTGGGCTTGGCTAATAATTAATTGGGGAGGGGGGGGGGCAGAACAGTGCTTGCAGGTCACATAGGATTAGTTCCCCGATGTTGGGACAGCGCAGCGCTAGGCTGATTATTCATTCATTCCCAAGGGGGAGGGGCCAATCCGGTATTGCGGTGTGGGTTAAAATTCATATCGTGCAGCACAAAAATTTCTGTATTCGGTATGTACCAGTATACCGCCCAGCACTAATCCTTTATATTAGAAAGGATATTGGGTACACTAGATGGGCCAAATGTTTCTTATCTATCGACACATTCTATGTTTATTGTAAATAATAAAAAATGCAGTTAATGTCACATCAGATGATCCGTTTTATCTTTCCCTGCAGGTATCATCAGTGCACGGGACAGCGGGGACTACAGAACTGCCTTCCGCTTCTTCAGGGAGTCTGCAGAGGCTGGGTACAGCAAGGCTCAGTACAACACAGCTGTATTGTATGAGAAAGGGAAAGGTGTCGCCAAAGACATGGCAAAAGTACGTGCCATTATGTGGCTCTGAGTATTGCTTATTGTAGTTCAGAGTAAAGCTAATGCATTACAATCCCTTGCTTAAAGGATTATCACAATGGGTTTTTCCAATTCTTGTGGAGTCATTCTACTACGTTTAGCTCATGTAAGCTATAAACATTGGAGAAACATTAGCACAGTTCTGCACTCTAAAGCCCTTGAATAGCTGTTCTTGCCTTTATTGCACTAGAAAACTTTCATACTGACCACTAAAGAGAGAAGCTGTAACATCTTGGGCTAAGTTCAGCTGTTATGCTCCAACCTGTTCGTTCTGGGTCCATTCAGAGCAGCAAAAAAAAAAGAAGCCGAACTGACCCCTAACGGGTCGGAGCACAACTGACGCCAATGTATCCCATTGACTGGATTGGGATCAGTCAGGGATTCAGTATTTTACAGGAGTTAAAGGGGTACTCTGGTGGAAAACAAATCAACTGGTGCCAGAAAGTTAAACACATTTGTAAATTACTTCTATTAAAAAATCTTTATCCTTCCAGTACTTATTAGCTGCTGAATACTACAGAGAAACTTGTGAAGTTCTTTCCAGTCTGACAACAGTGCTCTCTGCTGACACCTCTGTCCGTGTCAGGAACTGTCCAGATTAGAAGCAATTCCCCATAGCAAACCTCTCCTGCTCTGGACAGTTCCTGACACGGACAGAGGTGTCAGCAGAGAGTACTGTGGTCAGACTGGAAAGAACTTCACAAATTTCTCTGTAGTATATAGCAGCTGATAAGTATTGGAAGGATTAAGATTTTTAAATAGAAGTAATTTACAAATCTGTTTAGCTTTCTGGCACCAGTTGATTTGAAGAAAAAAAAAATTCCAGCGGAGTTCCCCTTTAAGCGGAGAAAAAAAAATAGGACATGCAGTATTTTTTTTTCCCGCCCGTCCTTCCGATATACTGGCCAACGGAGCTTCCTTTACCGGAGTACATTGGTCATGTGAACAAACCCTTAGCTGTAGGTTATTTATTTAGTGCCAACCCATTCTGCTTTGAGGGATGCTGGTTCTCTATGAGGAGATAGAACCGTGTATGTACAACACAAGTAGAGAAACACAGCCGCACATCCACCATTTGTATTTTGATCTACTTACTTCTCAGCATAATTTTAAAAACGAACAGGTTATTAGTATACATTTTGATCAAAAAGTACAAGCCTGTACTGTGTATGCAGTCTAAGGCCTCGTTCACATTATGGAGAATCCACACGGACTATCTGCTGGGAATTCCACTGCACTGAATTTCCTCAATGTGAACGAACCCTTACGAAGTAGCCAATTAGCTGACCCTCTGGTGCCACCTATAGGTAGGTACGCTGTACATTAATGTCTGACCTATGAAAGAGCCTTAAAATATAACAAATGGGGAAATTTGGCCAAACAAGGTTATTCTTCTGAAGAAGTGGTCTCCAAACTGCAAACCTCCAGCTATGGCAAAACTACAAATGCCAGCATGCCCGGAACAGGTACTATGTAATTTTGCAACATCTGGAGGTCCACAGTTTGGTCACCTTCGTTCTAATTGAAGAGACCTCCATTTGGGGATTGTTGCCACTCTTCATATGCATTTGACAGCATTCTGGGAGGTGCTGATTCTTGCTCAGGAGATCCAGCTGGTGTATGGAGTCTTCCTTGGGGGAAAAAGTATGACTTTTAATCCAGCACTGTACTGACCGCGGGGCAGGAACCCCAAAACAGCTGTCTACAACAAGTTATATTCCAGAAAGATCACTTGTGGGCCAGTTATTGATGTATATGGTAGCTACTTCCAGCAGGTGGCAGTGGAGAGGCAGGATTATTCCATCTGCAGGAAATTTATATGAACACAGTCTATACCAGTGGTCTTCAACCTGCGGACCTCCAGATGTTGCCAAACTACAACTCCCAGCATGCCCGGACAGCCGTTGGCTGTCCGGGCATGCTGGGAGTTGTAGTTTTGCAACATCTGGAGGTCCGCAGGTTGAAGACCACTGGTCTATACAGTCTATACAGGGAATGTACTGACACCAATCCCTATGGGACACCATCAATTTTCTTCTCACACACATTGGGGTCAGTTTCAAAGAAAGTCAGAAAACCTATCAGTATTTGAAGTTTGCTCCTTTTCTAGGGGTGATTGTGGTCTGGCCGCACAGCGCAGAACAGTCACTGGTGGCACAGACCGCTAACGACCATTAAAAAAGTGCAAAATTAAACAAACCTGCACCCCCAAAAAGTGCTGATCAGTCATAAATCACTGATCAGCAATCAGGGCAGTCTGCACACAGGGTATGGTCCGGCCACACATCGAAGAACAGTCACTGGTGGCACGGGCCGTATACGCCCCCCCCCCCCCCCCCAAAAAAAAACCACCCGTAAAAGTAAAAAAAAAAAGCACTACACCTACACCACACTACGGAGTGAAATAAATGGAGATAATGTTATACATTTACTAAAATGGCCCGAAGACTTTTTTTTGCCTAAAGACCGCCAATGAGGAGAAGAGGAAGACCCCACATATCTCCCTCCTCTCCCTCGTCATCATACAGTGATGGTTACATTTTTGAGGGGTGTAGTTTCCTAAATGGTGTCACATGTGGGGGTTTCCACTGTCTGGGGGGCTTTCTAAATGCATCATGGCCCCTGACTTCTATTCCAGCCAAATTATCCAAAAGCCCAATGTCGCTCCTCCCCTTCTAAGCCCTGCCATTCACCTGCACAGCACATTATGTCCACATATGGGGTATTTCCATACTCGGGAGAAATTGGGTTACAAATTTTGGGGGGGCTTTTTCTCCCTTTAACCCTAAAAAATTGGCATTACACCAGCATTTTTTTCACAGGCCTCTGTTCTAAAATTGTGTCAAACACCTGTGGGTTGTAAATGCTCACTGCACTCCTGATTACATTCTTTTAGGAGTGTAGTTTCCAAAATGGTGTCACATGGGGGTTTCCACTGTTTGGGTACCATGGGGGCTTTGTAAATGTGACATGGCCCCCCAAAACTATTCCAGCCAAATTCTTTATCCAAAAGCCAAATGGTGCTCCTTCTCTTCTGAGCCCTGCCATGTGCCCGTTCAAAATTCAGTAACACATTTTGGGGGGCTTTTTCTCCTATTAACCATTGTGAAAATAAAAAAAAATGGGGTTACACCAGCATTTTAGTCCAAAAATGTTTATTTTTTTAATTTTCAAGGGCCACTTTTTCCAAAATTGTGCCAAACACCTGTGGAGTGTAAATGCTCCTTGAGGGATGTAGTTTCCAAAATGGTGTCACATGTAGGGGGTTTCTGCTGTTCTAGCACCATTGGGGGTTTGTAAATGCGACATGGCCTCCAAAAACTATTCCAGCAAAATTCTCTCTCCAAAAGCCTAATGGCGCTCTCCCTTCTTAGCTTCACCATGCTTTATGTCCACATATGAGGTATTTCCATGCTAGGGAGATATTGGTTTACAAATCTTGAGGCGCTTTTTCTCCTTTTACCCCTTGTAAATATGAAAAATTTGGGGCTACAATAACATGTTAGATGGAAAATGGAGATTTTAAATTTTCACCTCCATTTTGCTGCTATTCCTGTGAAACACCTAAAGGGTTAACAAACTTGCTAAATGTCTTTTAGAATATTTTAAGGGTTCAGTATTTATAATGGGTCATTTATATGGGATTTCTAACATGAAGGCCCCTCAAATCCACTTCAAACTGAACTGGTCCCTGAAAAATGCTAATTTAAAAAAAAAAATTCATGACATTTTGGAATTTTTCACAAAAAATCAATCAAAGTAGCAATGAAAATGTACCACTATCATAAAGAAGAATATGTAAAAAAAAAAAAACTGTCTCAAAATCTGAATTAAAAAGTAAAAGCATCTCAGAGCTATAAATGCATAGTGACACAGGTCAGATTTGTAAAATGTGACTTTTTCCCTAAGGCCAAAATGGGCTGAGTCCTTAAAAAACTCTCAACCTTTATATGTTTTTAATAGATGGCTCTATTCTGTTCCCTGTCTTAAAGGGGTAGCCCAGTGGTAAAAAAAACTTATCTCCTATCCTAATGAGGGCGAAAAGTGTTTTTCATGTGTTACCTCATTAGCTTCAGGATTCGGTCCCAGGTAGCACTAATCCAGCATATTCAATGCTACACAAAATGTGCTGCGTATTCTCTTGTCTCTTATGTTGTCTCCACACACATTGGCCCCAGATTTACTAAAACTGTCTTAAAAGGGGTATTCCAATTTTTATGTTTGACTATGCTACAGGGGCTGTAATATTAGTGTAGTGCATAAGTGTCTGTACCTTTGTTTGATGGTAGTCTCGCAATTCTTCTGTGATTTTCACCCCAATATTTATTTTTAACAGCATACAAAATTACTCAGGTCTCAGGTTTTCCCAGGTTGCAGTGAAGCCGAGACATGATATCACTAGTCAGGTGTGCAAAAAAGGTAGCCTCTCCTGCTTCAATGGGTGGAGGGACCACTGGGTGATAGAGAGATCTGTCATGACCGACTGGGGAACAGGGAGAGTGAGCCCTAAACTGACCCTAAAACATCTCTCCCTGCCTACTTGCCCATCCATCCTAAACAATGCAGTGCAGTGGCTAAAAACACATAATATACATAGTCGGTCACAAACCAGAACAGAAAACTACTAGACAACCAGATAGACCAGACAGAATACAAATACTAACAGGGCAGAATATAAAGTCACAAACAAAGCAGAATATAGTGAATTAACAAACAGTTCATAAACCGGATATCAGATAAACAGCAGAAATGATAAAATGAACAAGACTAGGCATGATATGAGTATACAGCAAAATCCAGGAGATGAAGGGGATAAACAGAAGAACTGAGAGCCAAAACACTAAACTGAACAGGTAACATAGGACACTGTTCACAAACAGGTACAAGTACAAAGGACAAAGATCCAACCAAACAGGATATAAATGTAGGACACTGTTCACACTGGAACACAGAACATACAAACTGGACTCCCCACTCCACTATAGGAGTAGCCATTAAAATAAATCCAAATAGACTACTGGCCAGCGGCACAGTCCACCATGTGGTCAGGATGCTAGCCCAGTAGGAAACGGAAAAATATAATACATGAAACACTAGACAAAAACCGGATGAGTCTGAATAGACTCCAGGATACCAAACAGGAATTTAACATACAGGGCACATGTAACAAGCAAGACTCAGACATAGTGTGAACAGATACATAACAGAAAGGATATACAAATCCTAAAACCGACAAATGTAACACAGACTAAAATCTACAAAGAACAAGACTATTTAACCAAGGCTAAAACTCAGATAATGTCACAAGATGCAACCTCAAGCAGACATGGCAGTGTGCACAATAACCAGCCCCAGAATGCAGGAGAACTCTGGCTAAATAACAAGTTCTCATTCGTTCAGAGCATTAACTATTCCCTATCCAGGTAGAATAGAAAACTGCTCTGAACAAACTAATGTGTGAATACACACCTTAACACAAAAATACAAAAAAACAAATAAACGGACATTACCAGATCATTCTGCAACTAATTGTATTTTTGGAACAGCTGGAGGCACCCTGGTTAGAAAACACTGGTCTTTTCAATGGAATGCAGCTCATTTGTGTTTCAGTGGGTGGGGTGGCTGATGTGTGGGAGGGAGGAAAGTGACCTCACACTCACAAACAAGGAACTCTGGGATTTGTAGTTTGCGAGAACCAACTCCAACAGGAAATACCCAGTTCACAAAAAGATTTCCTCAACATTATGGTAATCTCACAGCATAGCCATTTGGCTCCAAGACAAGCGCAGATCCTTCCTAAGCATATCCATTACTGTCTGCCAGGTATGTACTAAAATCACCTTATGGTGGAGAACCCCTTTATTTCCTGGACAGTGCAAACTTAGACAGACAGCCTTCAAATGTGCCAGATTTATAAAAGTGTATCAGGCTGATGGATAGCGGTGTAGGTGTTGTGGTGCTTTTTACAGGGCAATATATTTAACAATTTTCTGGATAAATACCGATATGTTTGTAGATGTTATAATTGTGATATATGTAGGTGTTCTCTGAGAAGCTGCAATTTTTTTTGCTGCAGGTATTGCTTTCCATTTAGCTGATTTTCTTTGATTTTCCTACAGGCTGCAGAGTTGTATCATTTAGCTGCCGAAGGAGGTCATCAGCAAGCCAAATATCGCTATGCCCGGTATCTGCTTAATGCCAAACCTGAAGACACCCAGTCAGCTGTAACTATGCTGCAAGAAGCTGCTCAAGCTGGGGTAAAAGAGGTGGGTTTTAGGTTGATGTGGTCTAAAGGTCTCCAAGAGATAGTCCTCAACTGATATTGAAGAAGAGCCATGGATTGACAAGACTACCCACGTGGGTTGTAAGAGCAGCATATAACGTTGCCTCTGCATTCAGCAACCCTGTAAGAGCAATACTGCCTGTACAGAGTGATGAAAGGCATGCAGAGAAGATGTGTTATATATACTCTCTGCAAGTCTACGGGAAACCATGAGATGTTGGGCTATTACCATTAAATCACTCTTAGCAGTAAATATAGATCATTAAACAGTAAGACCCCCACACCAACTATAGACTTTATAGACTTGTTTGATGCAAAAACATTTTACATCCATCCTCGCCTCAATCTGCTTTTGCAAAAGAAACATATTCTGCATGTAGATGGGACCACAGCATTTTGTCCTGGTTTTGAATGGCAGCAAAGTGCAGCCCTTGGACTGTTCTGTACAACCTTTATTAAGTAGGAGAAGGGCCTAAATGGGGGGGGGGGGGGGGGTGAGGCAGGGTGAGTCACTTCTTGAGGTGAAATCTGCAAGGAAAATCTCATGAAGTCAGTGGGACTTCCTCTTTTAATTCTGTGCCAAATAAGTGCCAACACATGGTAATATAGTAAACTTGATCATACTATGCATATATTAATAAAAAAAACATTACCAAATTTATATTTATATATATATGACATTTTTATTATTTTATTTTTATTTATTTATTATTAATAAATATATATATTCACCCCCCCCCCAAAAAAAGTGAGGTAACAGGTATTCTTAATTTTTGGAATGTATTTGGGCAGTCTGTGGGGAATAATTTGTTTAAATCTGGATTTTTAGAATGTTTGACAGCGAAATGTCTCGACATGCTGTGTAGCCAATTTTAACCCCTTCCCGCTATTGGACGTATGCATACGTCCAGGCGAATTACACGTTCGCGCAAATGGACGTATGAATACGTCCAAGCGATCTCCTGCTCTGCCGCGGGCAGCGCAGGAGATCGCGGGTGGGACTCAGCTGTCAATCACAGCCTGAGTCCCACCGCAGCTGCCGGGGCCGCGATCGCGCCGGTCCCGGCAGCATTAACCCCATAGATGCCATGATCAGTTCTGATCACGGCATCTACGGTGTTTGCAGGGGGAGCGCTCTTCCCCCTGCCCATCAATCGCGGCGCCGCGATAAAATAAGGGGGATCGGGGGTGTCCAAGACACCCTCGATCCCCCTTGAAGAGATAGGAGTGAGGTGGCAGGGTTGCCACCCCTCCTATCCCTGCTATTGATCGGCGGAGCGGCCGACCAATAGCAGACTGGGGGCGGAGGGGTTAAAGTTCGGTACCCCCCGCTATGCCCACCCATCGGTGTCCGGGCACAGCGGGGGGAACCGTGTAATAGCGGTGGCAGCGGCGGTCACTTACCCGGCGGCGGCTGTGATCACGGCGGCGGTGGAGGTGAGTATGACGCCGCGTGTCCAGAGTCTGTTGCCTAGCAACATCTGCAGGGCGACAGTTTAGAGAGTGGTCTCTAAACTGTCGCCCTCCAGATGTTGCAAAACTACAACTCCCACCATGCCTTGACAGCTGTTTGCTGTGTTGGCATGCTGGGAGTTGTAGTTTTGCGAGATTTAGAGGGGTTCAGGCTGGAGATCACTGACAGTGGTCTCTAAACTGTAGCCCTCCAGATATTACAAAACTACAACTCCCAGCATGCCCAGACAGCAGTTTGCTGTCTTAGCATGCTGAGATTTGTAGTTTTGCAACATCTGGAGGGCCACAGTTTAGAGACCACTGTCAGTGATCTCCAGCCTGAACCCCTCTAAATCTTGCAAAACTACAACTCCCAGCATTCAGGAACAGCAAATGGCTGTCTCGGCATGCTGGGAGTTGTACTTGCGTGCCTCCAGCTGTTGCATAACTACATCTCCCAGCATTCCCTTTGGCAATCAGTACATGCTGAGAGTTGTAGTTCTGCAACAGCTGGAGGCACACTGTTTGGGAAATACCGAGTTAGGTAATAGGTTCTATTACCTAACTCAGTATTTTCCAACCAGTGTGCCTCCAGCTGTTGCAAAACTACAACTCCCAGCATGCACGTTCTGTCAGTGCATGCTGGGAGTTGTAGTTTTGCCCCCCCTCCCCCCCCCCCCCCCCCCTCCCATGTGGATGTACAGGTTACATTCACACTGGCGGCGGATTACAGCGAGTTCCCTGCTTCAAGTTTGAGCTGCAGCCGCAGCTCAAACTCCTAGCGGGAGACTCAGTGTAATCCGCCGTCAGTGTGAATGTAACCTAAAAACACTACACTACACTAACATAAAATAAAGAGTAAAACACTACATATACACACGTACACTGCCCCCCCACCACCACCACCCCTTCCCCCCCAATAAAAATGAAAAACGTATCCTACAGCAGTGTTTCCAAAACGGAGCCTCCAGCTGTTGCAAAACAAAAGCTCCCAGCATTTCCGGACAGCCATTGACTGTCCAAGCATGCTGGGAGTTTAGCAACAGCTGGAGGCACCCTGTTTGAGAATCACTGGTGTAGAATACCCCTATGTCCACCCCTATGCAAATCCCTAATTTAGGCCTCAAATGCACATGGCGCTCTCTCACTTCGGAGCCCTGGCGTATTTCAAGGCAACAGTTTAGGGCCACATATGGGGTATTTGTGTACTCGGGAGAAATTCCCTAACAAATTTTGGGGGGCTTTTTCTCCTTTTACCCCTTATGAAAAGGTAAAGTTGGGGTCTACACCAGCATGTTAGTGTAAAAAAAAAAACATTTTTGTACACTAACATACTGGTGTTGCCCCATACTTTAAAATTTCACAAGCGGTAAAAGAAAAAAAGCCTCCAAAATTTGTAACGCAATTTCTCCTGAGGACGGAGATACCCCAAATGTGGGCGCAAAGTGTTCTGGGGACGCACAACAAGGCTCAGAAGGGAGAGTGCACCATGTAAATTTGAGGTCTAAATTGGTGATTTGCACAGGGGTGGCTGATTTTACAGCGGTTCTGACATAAGTGCAAAACAATAAATACCCACATGTGACCCCATTTTGGAAACTACACCCCTCACGGAATGTAACAAGGGGTACATTAAGCATTTACACCCCACAGGTGTCTGACAGATCTTTGAAACAGGGGTCTGTGAAAATGAAAAATAAAATTTTTAATTTGCACAGCCCACTGTTCCAAAGATCCGTCAAATGCCAGTGGGGTGTAAATTCTCCCTGCACCCCTTATTACCTTCCATGAGGGGTGTAGTTTTAAAAATGGGTTCTATGGAGAGAAAGATAGAGCAGAGCTCCTCATAGGGCAATACGTTTGGAACAATGTAAATATGTATAAGGTGAGGCAGTCAAACAAGTAAGTAGTCTCGCTCACCTTGTACTGTTGTGTATATAGACACAACAGCAATAAGCGCGTGGTTCAAAGTAATGGTGGAGCAGCTTCCTGGAATCGGCAGCAGGTGAAACCTGTCCGAGGTATATGATGCAAGTACTGGTGCTAGGCAAGAAAAGTACCAGGTTCTATAGCGCAATCCACCACTCAGGCAACTTCTTGGGATAAAAGGTTCGATTTATTTAGCCAAAAACATAACGCGTTGCGAAGGTTTAGACCCTCTTCATCAGATGTACAGGCAATGTATGACCATGGTTAAACAGAGCAGGTTTAAATGCAAGACAAGGGCGCCAAAAAACCACTAGGCTCCGCCCCCTAGTGGGCGTGGAGACTGACTTGCATACATAGAGTCAAGCTAAGTTAAAAGATACTTCAAAATAGCATTCAATCATGCTACGGTAAAGTCTATACAATAAATACTATATATAGTTTAAAAAGGACTGGTTATAAGGTACGTAGGGGATAACAGTGTGTGTCTGTCGGCGTTCAGCTTTCATTAGCGGAACCGCCGGCAGTGTGCGCATGCGCGAACTCGGGAAGTTAATAATGATGACGGAAACCTAGTAGCAAAATGTAGCGGCACGGCATGTGTGCCGCTGGTACATTGTGTCAGCTTATGGGGAATGAGTGGGCTGCGGGGCACCACCCGAAAACACCGTAAATGATGGAATGGATTATATTAAGATAAAATGGAATAGAGGAAATGTATGAATGAATGATGATGGGGCCAATGTGGAGCTGCACCCATACATATATATATATACATTTACACATAGAACATAGGCACTACATAAGTATAGTGTGCAAGATAGTCAGCATATGTGATCAGTATAAGCCAGCATCACATGTGTCAGCCTATATAGTTAACAATGCATTGTCAGCATATATAATAGGATTAAGGTGAAGTGGAGGGATAATTTGAATGTATATGATAGTATAAAAGGAACATAATAAAATATATATGTTACATGGTATACAGGGAGAGAAAAAAAAATTAAATAGAAAAAAACCAACAAATAAATTAAATACAAATATGTTCGTATTATTATAATAAATATGTTAAAAATACCATTAAATTGAGAAAGAATACCATAGTGTGGGTACTGGAGGATGGAGGATAATATAAATGATAGGACTCCTAACGGATGATATCCATTACTTCGTTCAGTCCATTGGGTATTAAAGAATTTAATTTATATATCCAAAATGATTCTCTCCGTTGTAGTTTTTCAAACCTATTGTATGTATCCTCTGGGATGTGTTCTAAAATGGTTAAGGAAAAAGCTGAAAATTCCTTATTGTGGTATTGTGTTGCGTGTCTAGAGACGCTGTGTTTGATAAATCCTTTATGTACGTTGGATCTGTGTTTGTTCATACGTAGTCGCAACTGTTGAATAGTGCGACCTACGTATTGTAGTTTGCAGTCACATTCTAATAGATATATCACATGGGTTGTAGAGCAGTCCATCCTAGTTTTAATAAGAAAAGATTCCCTGGTGGAGCTGCAAAGGAAATCTTTTTTACCGTTGGTGATGTTTGCACAGCATTTGCATGTTGTCTTATAACATTTGTAATTTCCCGGGGTGAGATGGTTAGTTTTGCGTTTGTTAATGGATTCTTCTTTTAGACGACTAGGTGCTAGTATATTCTTCAACGTTTGGGCGCGTCTATAAGTAATAGAAGGTTGATTGGAAATATCGTTTTTCAGGAGGGGGTCTTGTAATAAAATGTTCCAATGTTTATTCAAGATACTGCGAATGCTGTTGTGTGATGCGCAGTAGGTCGTGATAAAGTTATTTTTGAAATAGGCCCTAGAACAACCGTGAAGAAGACACCCACCATAGTGAATAACCATCCCATTGAAGCAAACCAAGACACTTTCAAAAATAACTTTATCACGACCTACTGCGCATCACACAACAGCATTCGCAGTATCTTGAATAAACATTGGAACATTTTATTACAAGACCCCCTCCTGAAAAACGATATTTCCAATCAACCTTCTATTACTTATAGACACGCCCAAACGTTGAAGAATATACTAGCACCTAGTCGTCTAAAAGAAGAATCCATTATCAAACGCAAAACTAACCATCTCACCCCGGGAAATTACAAATGTTTTAAGACAACATGCAAATGCTGTGCAAACATCACCAACGGTAAAAAAGATTTCCTTTGCAGCTCCACCAGGGAATCTTTTCCTATTAAAACTAGGATGGACTGCTCTACAACCCATGTGATATATCTATTAGAATGCGACTGCAAACTACAATACGTAGGTCGCACTATTCAACAGTTGCGACTACGTATGGACAAACACAGATCCAACGTACATAAAGGATTTATCAAACACAGCGTCTCTAGACACGCAACACAATACCACAATAAGGAATTTTCAGCTTTTTCCTTAACCATTTTAGAACACATCCCAGAGGATACATACAATAGGTTTGAAAAACTACAACGGAGAGAATCATTTTGGATATATAAATTAAATTCTTTAATACCCAATGGACTGAACGAAGTAATGGATATCATCCGTTAGGAGTCCTATCATTTATATTATCCTCCATCCTCCAGTACCCACACTATGGTATTCTTTCTCAATTTAATGGTATTTTTAACATATTTATTATAATAATACGAACATATTTGTATTTAATTTATTTGTTATTTGTTGGTTTTTTTCTATTTAATTTTTTTTTCTCTCCCTGTATACCATGTAACATATATATTTTATTATGTTCCTTTTATACTATCATATACATTCAAATTATCCCTCCACTTCACCTTAATCCTATTATATATGCTGACAATGCATTGTTAACTATATAGGCTGACACATGTGATGCTGGCTTATGCTGATCACATATGCTGACTATCTTGCACACTATACTTATGTAGTGCCTATGTTCTATGTGTAAATGTATATATATATATATGTATGGGTGCAGCTCCACATTGGCCCCATCATCATTCATTCATACATTTCCTCTATTCCATTTTATCTTAATATAATCCATTCCATCATTTACGGTGTTTTCGGGTGGTGCCCCGCAGCCCACTCATTCCCCATAAGCTGACACAATGTACCAGCGGCACACATGCCGTGCCGCTACATTTTGCTACTAGGTTTCCGTCATCATTATTAACTTCCCGAGTTTGCGCATGCGCACACTGCCGGCGGTTCCGCTAATGAAAGCTGAACGCCGACAGACACACACTGTTATCCCCTACGTACCTTATAACCAGTCCTTTTTAAACTATATATAGTATTTATTGTATAGACTTTACCGTAGCATGATTGAATGCTATTTTGAAGTATCTTTTAACTTAGCTTGACTCTATGTATGCAAGTCAGTCTCCACGCCCACTAGGGGGCGGAGCCTAGTGGTTTTTTGGCGCCCTTGTCTTGCATTTAAACCTGCTCTGTTTAACCATGGTCATACATTGCCTGTACATCTGATGAAGAGGGTCTAAACCTTCGCAACGCGTTATGTTTTTGGCTAAATAAATCGAACCTTTTATCCCAAGAAGTTGCCTGAGTGGTGGATTGCGCTATAGAACCTGGTACTTTTCCTGCCTAGCACCAGTACTTGCATCGTTTTAAAAATGGGGTCACATGTGGGGGGGTCCACTGTTCTGGCACCACGGGGGGCTTTGGAAATGCACATGGCCAAATTCTCTCTCCAAAAGCTCAATGATGCTCCTTCTCTTCTGAGCATTGTAGTTCGCCCCCAGTGCACTTCACGTCCACTTATTGGGTATTTCCATACTCAGAAGAGATGGGGTTACAAATTTTGGGGGGTATTTTCTGCTATTATCCCTTGTAAAAATGTAAAATTTGGGGGAAAACAAGCATTTTAGTGTAAAAAAATTTTTTTTTTTTTTACATATGCAAAAGTCGTGAAACACCTGTGGGGTATTAAGGTTCACTTTACCCCTTGTTACGTTCCCCAAGGGGTCTAGTTTCCAAAATGGTATGCCATGTGGTTTTTTTTTTCTGTCCTGGCACCATAGGTGCTTCCTAAATGCGGCATGCCCCCAGAGCAAAATTTGCTTCCAAAAAGCCAAATGTGACTCCTTCTCTTCTGAGACCTGTAGTGCGCCAGCAGAGCACTTTTCATCCCCATATTGGGTGTTTTCTGAATCGGGAGAAATTGGGCTTCAAATTTTGGGGGGTATTTTCTGCTATTACCTTTTTTAAAAATGTAAAATTTTTGCTAAACCAAGCATTTTTGGTAAAAAAAAAATTTTTTTTTTTACATATGCAAAAGTCGTGAAACACCTGTGGGGTATTAAGGTTCACTTTATCCCTTGTTACGTTCCTCAAGGAGTCTAGTTTCCAAAATGGTATGCCATGTCGTGTTTTTTTGCTGTCCTGGCACCATAGGGGCTTCCTAAATGCGACATGCCCCCCGAGCAAAATTTGCTCTCAAAAAGCCAAATATGACTCCTTCTCTTCTGAGCATTGTAGTTCGCCCGTAATGCACTTCAGGTCAACTTATGGGGTACCTCCATACTCAGAAGAGATGGGGTTACAAATTTTGGGGGGTATTTTCTGCTATTAACCCTTGCAAAAATGTGAAATTTGGGGGGAAACACCCATTTTAGTGAAAATTTTTTTTTTTTTTTTTTACATATGCAAAAGTCATGAAATACCTGTGGGGTATTAAGGCTCACTTAATTCCTTGTTACGTTCCTCAAGGGGTCTAGTTTCCAAAATGGTATGCCATGTTTTTTTTTTTGCTGTTTTGGCACCATAGGGGCTTCCTAAATGCAACATGCCCCCAAAAAACCATTTCAGAAAAACGTACTCTCCAAAATCCCCTTGTCGCTCCTTCGCTTCTGAGCCCTCTACTGCGCCCGCCGAACAATTTACATAGACATATGAGGTATGTGCTTACTCGAGAGAAATTGGGCTACAAATTCAAGTATACATTTTATCCTTTTACCCCTTGTAAAAATTCAAAAATTGGGTCTACAAGAACATGCAAGTGTAAAAAATGAAGATTTTGAATTTTCTCCTTCACTTTGCTGCTTTTCCTGTGAAACACCTAAAGGGTTAAAACGCTTACTGAATGTCATTTTGAATACTTTGGTGGGTGTAGTTTTTATAATGGGGTCTTTTATGGGGTATTTCTAATATGAAGACCCTTCAAATCCACTTCAAACCTGAACTGGTCCATGAAAAATAGCGAGTTTGAAAATTTTGTGAAAAATTGTAAAATTGCTGCTGAACTTTGAAGCCCTCTGGTGTCTTCCAAAAGTAAAAACTCATAAATTTTATGATGAAAATATAAAGTAGACCTATTGTATATGTGAATCCAAAAAAAAATAATATTTGGAATATCCATTTTCCTTACAAACAGAGAGCTTCAAAGTTAGAAAAATGCAAAATTTTCAATTTTTTCATCAAATTTTGGGATTTTTCACCAAGAAAGGATGCAAGTTACCACAAAAATTTACCACTATGTTAAAGTAGAATATGTCACGAAAAAACTATCTCGGAATCAGATTGATAAGTAAAAGCATTCCAGAGTTATTAATGTTTAAAGTGACAGTGGTCAGATGTGCAAAAAAGGGCTGCGTCCTAGAGGTGAAAATGGGCTGTGTCCTTAAGGGGTTAATATTAGAAATGTTTTTGTTTATGCTGGACTTGACTGTCTGAACAGTGCAACCCATGTATTGACATTTGCTGGACAATTGATAGTCCGCAAAGCTGCTATTGCAGCTGTTAAAGGGGTACTCCCCTGGAAAACATTTTTTTTTATTTTTTTTTTTGTATCACCTGGTACCAGAAAGTTAAACAGATTTGTAAATTACTTCTATATAAAAATCTTAATCCTTCTAGTACTTACCAGCTGCTATATGCTCCACAGGAAGTTCTTTTCTTTTTGAATTTCCTTTCTGTCTGACCACAGTGCTCACTGCTGACACCTCTGGCCATGTCAAGAACTGTCCAGGACAGGATAGATTTTCTATGGGGGGTTTGCTCCTACTCTGGACAGTTGCTAAAATGGACAGAGGGGTCAGCAGAGAGCACTGTGGTCAGACAGAAAGGAAATTCAAAAAGAAAAGAACTTCAGCTGATAACTACTGGAAGGGTTAAGTTAATAGAAGTAATTTACACATTTGTTTAACATTCTGGCACCAGTTGATTTAAAAAAAGAAAAAAAAAATTTCCAGTGGAATACCCCTTTAAACTAGAATGTCCCTGATCATTGCACAGTCCCACACCTTTGTCACCTTTTATATTGACAACTTGGGATCAACCGCTATCAATTCTTTAGGGCCGATACCGATAATCTGTCACCTTTCCGGCCGATAGCCGATAACTTATACCGATATTCCGGTATAAGTTATCGGCTATTTCAACCCCCCCCGGCGGGGCTGAAGCCGTTGCAGATCAATGATTTAAAGTGGCGCTTTAAATCAATGAAATGCAGCGGCTTTTGCCGGGCCAGAGACCGCCGCCGCCACCCGCTTCTCTCCCCCTGCCTGTCCTGGGGTCCTGAGTCTAACCACCACAGTTGCCCACATACCGCCGCCCCCCCCCATCCTCTGCCCACATACCGCCGCTGCCCCCCCCCCCCCATCCTCTGCCCACATACCGCCACCGCCCCATCGCCTCCCCCGGTCCCCAGTGTTATAATTACCTGTTCCCGGGGTCCGCGATCCTTCTGGCTCTGTCAGTGTCCTGCGCTGTCACTGTGCGCACTGACGGTGACGTCGCGTTGGGGACATCACTCGTCATTGCGCAGCGCACAGCAACAGCGTAGGAGCCAGAAGGATCGCGGACCCCGGGAACAGGTAATTATAACATCGGGGGTGGGGGAGGCGATGGGGCGGCGGCGGTATGTGGGCAGAGGATGGGGGGAGGCAATGGGGCAGTGGCAGCGATGGTCATCTCTGGCCAGGGGTCGGGGCATTATCGGCATACCGGCAAGGTAATTGCCTTTACCCATAATGTCCAAAATCGTGATTATCGGCCGATAATATCAGCCAAACCGATAATCGGTCGATCCCTATTGACAACCTGTTATTTTATTTGGTTGGAAACCCCACCACAGGACAAAGATTTTGTTCAATGTTTGAATCGCAAGAAGTGGGGTTTAAAATTTACCAAACACTACTCAATGACGCATTGTATTTTTAGATAGTTGGGCCCCACTTCTTTCTCCTCTAATTACATTTCTGATACCTTTTAGATTAGGGAATAGAAGCTTTGCGGTTTATCGATTATCCTGTGAATTTCAAGTACAATATTTAGGCAACAATATTTAGGCTGCACTGTTCAGACAGAGCGGTTCCACATGAACTAACATTGTTGTAATAAGTTAGGCTATATGCTTCACAACGTGTCAAGACATTTGGCTGCCCAAAATAACAAAAATCCAGACTTTTTAAAACTTTCTAGAGACTGACCCCACAAACTGCCCTAAATATAATCTAAAAATAAATTCATATGTATATGTGTGTATATATAGAATATGTATATATGTGTGTGTGTGTGTGTGTGTGTATTACTGATAGAACATATAACAACAATGTAAAAATCATATGGTCACATGTGCTACTCCCTAACTATCTGGTTCATTAGGAGTAAACTCTGTTATAAATGAGCTGCTCCTGTTTAACCTGGCATGGCTGAGGAAGCAGTGGTTAGCCACGTCATGTGTTGCATTCTGGGTAATAAAGCCTTTTCTTTCCTTGATTCCTGTGTGAAAGCTCTCTCAGCGCCATTTATATCCTATCTGTCATTCCCTGTAGAAAGATCAGTTTTGTTTTCCTAAATAAAACCTTCAAAATTGAAGGCGTTATCCAGGATTAGAAAAACCGAGCTGATTTCTTCAACAAAAACTCATCACACACATCCTCAGCTTAGTTCCATTGAAGTGGATGCAGCCAAGTTGTAATACCACATTCAACCTGGGACAGTTGTCGTTCCGTTTTTGGAGGAAATTTGCTCTGTTTTTCTATTTCTGGATAACCCCTCTTAATGTTTTTTTTTTAAAAGGGTCAGACCGAGTTAAAAACATAAAATAAGTATTGCTTACCTCGCCAATCGCTTTTTGATACTTTTCTGACCCTTTGGGTTCCCAATGATCTCCACTTCCTGTTCCTGTCTGGACATATAGGAACTAGAAGAAAATGTCCACTTAGCTTTCTACTGACCACAGTGGTGTGGGCATATTGGGGGAGATTTATCAAAACCTGTACGGAGGAAAAGTTGCTGAGTTGCCCATAGCAACCAATCAGATCGCTTCTTTCATTTTTGAAAAGGCCTCTGAAAACTGAAAGAAGCGATCTGATTGGTTGCTATGGGCAACTCAGCAACTTTTCCTCTGGACAGGTTTTGATAAATCTCCCCCATTGACCTTCTGTGTCAAGACTGGACTAGAAATTGGAGATCAGTGGGTACCCGACAAAGCCAGAATGGCAGCAGCAGGATGTTGAAGAGGTAAAAGTTCTTATTTTATTTTTTTTATCCTAGTTTGCTCCTTTATTATATAAAAAAATGTTATTCCCGTCAGACAACCCTTTATTTACATTGTATCCAATATAAAATATTAGGAGTTCTGTGCGTCTATCAAAAAAAATAGTGGGAAGACCAAGAAATAAAATAAACTTAAAAAAAAAAATATTAACTTTAGAATCTTGCATCTCATAAGGGGAAATTTTGCTGTGGGCATAAAGGCCCAAATTACCCCGATTTACAAAAGAGTTAAAAAAAATATATATAGATATATATAGATAGATAGATGGATATATTATTCTTTTTCTTTTTTTTTTTTTACAGGCACAGGCCTATCTGGGAGTATTCTATAGTAAAGAATCTCATTTTAACCCTACGAAAGCAGCTAGATATTTTTGGATGGCAGCTGAAAATGGGGTAAGTATTGGTGCAATCTTACTGGGACTGTCATTGTGCAAGTTTGTAGAAGAACTTATATATTGACATATTGTTGAAAATATATTGAAAGAAAAAGGTGATATATAAAGGCATTTCGGGTATAGTGTATTTAACAATTGGCTTTCTTTAATGTATAACCCCGTTAAAGGTGTATTCAAGGGAACTACACTTATCCCCACAATAGTGGATACGTTTCTGAATGTGGGGAGTCAGATCTCGAGCAGGAGTCAGCTTGTTCAGTCATTTACTGGGAATAAGGGATAAGTTTAGTTCCTCGGACTACCCCTTTAACACCATTCTGTACTTCTGTATCAAGCTGCTTCTGTATATGAGGCTTGTTTTTATAGCTATTTGCTAGGTCTTTTTTTTTTTCTTTTTTTTTTTTGTGACGTCCATGAAAATATATTGTATAACAATATCTTGCTTGGCATTTTATAGCTTCTAAGTTTGTGTCTTCTTTTGAAATTAATGGCAATAGCCACATGCACCATAAATGTTGCCAAATTTCTGCAACCTAATGTCTCGAGCATTTCATCACCAAAATTTGCAGGGGCAAATGTGCACGAAATTGTGGGGATTTTTGTGCATTAGGCTTATGTTTTTATTTTTTATATATTTTATTCGTTTTATTGAAGATTGAACAGACATTGGCCATGTATAAGGCATAAACATACATATACTACATTAGGTGCAGGAGCACCCACATATAAAAGTAATAGTGCAGTAGCAGGTTAACAGTTTCAGGTAGACCAGACCACATGGACCGAGACAAAATTAACCAAATAAAACCAACAGGGAACTGAGCATTAAGGGCGCGGCGCAACTGAAGGTACTTAAAGAAACATTGTCTAGGGATGTCATGGTTAGACTGCAGTTGGTCAAATAAGCACAGTACAGTATTAGTGGACAATTGTTCCAAAGTACACACCCCAGCATTCTGCCAAAATATGGGGTCTAGAGTACCATCAATGTGCGTAATGCTCAGATTGTGCCACAGTGGAGTATCTGAGGGTATGTCAGTATAGCCATGAACTGCCTTAGCAGCTTGCCAAACCTGTACGGCCAATTTGTGGAGTGGTAAGATTGTGCGGCCTCCCAAAGTAGGACTCTCAAGATTGAGCCGCGGTGACAAATTGGGAAAAAATCTAGAAAGAGATTGTTCAGAATCTGGCATTGGTTCATCTACAATCCAGTGATGGATATAACGGAGCTGACCCGCCAAATAATACAGGAAGAGTTCCGATAAAGACATACAAGCCTCCAATTTGGGGTCTTGTAGGGTAGTAAGACAAATTTTAGGTCTGTTAGGACCCCAGATAAAGGGGGAGAAAAGGGAATGTAGCATGTTAAAAAAGGACTCTGGAATATGTTCCAGAGCATATAAACACTTGGGTAAAATAATAAGTTTGATGAGATTGATATGGACAGAGACCGAGAGCAGTAATGTCTCCCAAATCCTAAATTTAGTTTTAATATATAGGGGACAAGGGAGAGAATATTGGTATTCAGGTCTAACATCGGATTCCTATTTATTTATACCCCCAAATACTTGAATTCTGACACCACTGGGAGGCCACACATAACAGAAGGCCAGTTATGATTCAAAAGCGGCATAATAGCCGATTTGGTCCAGTTAGTAAATAGACCTGAGAAGTACCCAAATCTATCCAATAAGTCGATCACATAAGGTAGCATACAGGTAGGATTGGAGAGGAAGAGCACTATATCGTCTGCATATAACACAATACATTTCTCCCAGCCTCCCATAGACATGCCTAGGAAATCGGGGTCCTTCCAAATGCGCAGTGCAAGGGGCTCCACTGCCACCGCGAACAGGAGTGGAGACAGGGGGCACCCCTGTCGCATTCCTCAGCCGCCCAAGGTGAACGGGAGAGAGCAAATTCCGTTCACAAGAACCTGAGCCTAAACCTGAGCCTAAAATTAGGGCCAAAACCTAATGTAGAGAGGACCTCGATAAGGTATTCCCATTCAACATGACCCAATCACCTCTCAAAGCCCCTCCCACCTGGACAGCCGTTAAAACTCGACGGATGTTGTCTGATGTAGATTTGCCTGGCATGAAGCCAGTTTGGTCACTATGGATAATAGTAAGTATAATATGATTCAGCCAGTTGGCAAGAATTTTGGTTAGGATTTATAATCCAAATTTAGTAAGGAGATCGGCCTATAGGAGCCGCACTCCAAGGGGTCTTTGTCTGGTTTCAATAATACAACAACGGTCGCCTCATAGAGTGAGTCCGGGAGGACCCCTTCCTCAAATGCGGACTGATACATAGTTAAGAGGGGAGGGAGGAGCACATCTGATAAGCTTTTAACGTCTTCCAAACCAGCGCAGGCGAAACACCCATCCCCCCCGGCTAAATTGGGGGAAGGAAGACCTGAAACTGATCCGGGATCCTGTCATTAGGTCTAATCAGGTCCAACCAAAAGGGATGAATCTTCCAACAATGCAGTGTACCAGAAAAGGCCATGGAGATAACAAGCACTAATGGAGAATGATCCGAGATAGCTTGAGGCTCATAGGAGTCATCCGAGACCTGAGATAGGAGCGAGTTACCACAAGCAAGGTCAATTCTGGACAGCGCATTTCTACCCAATGTATGACATGAATACTGTTTAGTCAATGGATGTCGCAATCTAAAAATGTCAACCCAACCTATCTAGCTAAAAATTGGGAGAGAGGGGTAAGTCTAGAGTCTGCCGGTAATGACAGGGGGGGGGGGACCTCTAGAGCTGTGTCGGTCCATACTCTGGTCCGAGACCAGATTAAATTCCCCTATACAGAGAACTCGGGCAGAGGGGTACCCAGCAGCAAACATAACTGACACATGCAATGTATCCATAGATGCCAGGGGGGGATTGTAGATAAACGGGAATACAAATGGTACGTTATATAAATAGGCGTGAAAAAAACATAACGGCCTGAGTGATCCTTGCGGATTGTGACCGGTTCCCAGCGTACCATATGGCTAAACCGTAACACCTCTAGAGAATTTGGTATGGAATGAATGTTGTAGCCACTGAACCCAGGGTCTAGACAACTGATTGGCTTTATCAGGGGTGGGGTGAGTCTCCTGCAGTGCAACTATATGCGGGTACCTTCTAATATGAGCAAAAATCAATGCCCGTTTCCGCGGGGTGCGGGCTCCTCTAATGTTCCATGACATTACTCGAATATCTGTCATTGTAAAAGACTTAAAATAAAAACGTTATCAGTGCCCATCCGGACAACAGGAAAAGACAAACAAAAGTACTGCCAAAGACATAAAAGGCGCAGATGGCATTGGACAGCATAGACATTGGAGAAATGCTGGAGACAGGGGAGGACAGAACAGAAAACCCACACCAGTGTGGGGTACAGAACACATAACAAGTAGAAACTAAGAAAACAATACATTTGCAAAGTGAGCAACAGCTCCATCTAGTGGGGAGAACCTGCTGGTACATGAAAATCAAGTGAACCCTGATGCCAATGTAAAATAAACAAATCAAGGGATTGTGAAGAAGGACCATCAACTGAAAAGACACACAAGGAGAGCAGAGGGAGAATCGAAAGCATTAGGCTTATGTTTAATAAAAAAATACCAATAAATCTTTGTTGCAGATTTTGATGCAGATCTGAAGGGTTTCCACATAAAAATTTTTACTTCCCTTTTGAAGTCAACAAATCTACAAGTGACACCAGAATTGACATGCTGCAGATTTGGAATTTGCACACCAGATTTTGTACACATTTTTTTTCACAGTGTGGGGGAATTGATTTAAATTTTTTTTGACAACTCAATGGTTATTGAATTTAAATAGACACTGTCAGATCCAACAACTTGTTATATGTTGTTATGGATGAAAATTAAATACCTTTTGTAATATGGTTGTTTAAAAAATATTGAATATTTAATAAAGAAAACTGCTCCTGAAAATCCCACCACTAGTGGTCCCCATACCTACAGGGACACTAATCAGTCCTCCAGCAGCATCAGGCTTGTCCATGAGTCATGGACAAGAGATGACTTATGGACAAGCTGCACAAGCAGACGCACCAATCAGCTTCCCTAGAGAGGATTTCTAACACTGTGAGCTAATTAAAAGAGGTATTTTACAATAAATATAGGTGATCGAAAAATTAGATGAACATGGTCAGGGTTAGGTTCTGAGTAACATATTTTTATAGTATTTTTTTTTTTTTGGGGGATGCGATAGGTACGCTTTAAAGAGAAATAAACAAAATGTACAGTGCCCACTTAGCTGCTAATGTAAATCCTGTATATTTTCTGCATGGAACTTATTCTGCAGAAAATATTCAGCATTTCCACAGCATGTGATCCTGTGGGATTGAGCTTGTGGACTGTCATGTGGTCATTCCTACCTAATCGTCCATTAGCTTTTAAATCCCAGTAATCTCTGACAAAAGGGTTTATCACAGAGGGAAACACACATATTTGTATAAGGAAGGGGGACGTGGAAGGGATTAAATATAATATTATACAGGTGGGTGACCAGTAAGCGATTTGTGAAGAAATAGTGCACCATTGCTTGTCCCTAGTGCCTATAGGAAAGAATGTCACGGTGTAGGTTTCATGAGAATATGCAGTTCTATTATTTTGCACTTTACCTCCTCTTTATCGTTGTCTTGCCTTATCAGGATGTACAAAGTCGCTATCATCTCGGGGTGTGCTATGAAAGGGGATTCGGTGTTCCCGCCAGCAGACATGAAGCTTTAAGACACTTTGAAAGAGCCGCAAAATCAGGACATGGAGAATCTCAGCATAAACTTATAGAGCTGCAGTCCCATGTAACTGGGGGTAAGTGTATCAATAAGGGGGACACATTTTATTAGTTCACAATCAATTTGTTGGTGTATTATGAGACCCACCTCACTAGAGAACAGAGTCACAAGGCTTTGGCCCTAGCCGGACACTGAACATTATACTTCCAGGTTTGGGCAAGGGGGTAGACATAGACTACGATCACACTACCGTTATAACCCGGTAGTGTGAGGGCCATCAGGGGAGCCTAGGACAATAGTGGGAGAAAATTTACTGCATGTGTCGTCTTTTTCTCCCGATATTCCCGTCAAAAAACAACAGCGCCCGACAGCCCCCATAATAGTAAATGGCAGCGTGAAACAGGCCATAGATATGCAGGATAACATGCTGACCTTCTTCAGCCACCACCAGGGGGAGCTTACTGCACACTGTGATGCATTGAACTTCTTATAATACAGCCTGCAGTTAGCTCCTATGCTTCCCAATGGGTGGCTGCCCATCTTGTATTTCTATGTCCATACAGAACCTTTGGAATTCTTTTTATAAAAACTAATTTGCAGCCACTATAGAGATATTTAAAGATATGAAATAGCACAGTAATTTGGATATGACAATAAAAAGTAGACTTGTCTGATATCCCATGGCCTGGGCAGAGTCCATCAGAATTGTTTTCATTATTTTAATGGAGGAATTGCTTTTTAGTTTTTGGACAGTTTTTGGATTTACCCTACATGTGATCTTGATCTTTAAGAAAGTGATATTTCAGTCTTGGCCTCCTGTTTGCCCGGCTTGGTCTTCCTGTTGCTCTTCTAGCATTCCACAATGCTTCCTTTCCATCTGAGCCATTGTTGTCTGCTGTAGATTGAAGTTATTATTGTGTTTCCTTCACAGGACTCGGTTCTCCTCCAGCCTCCAGTCTTCGAACAACAACTTCCAGCCCCTGTCTTCCTGTTTTGGAGCGAGTAAAAATCCGGATGGAAACAAACAGCAACTTCTCTGCACGCAGCACAAGCAGCTTGGGCCTACCTCACTCCCTGAGCACCGGGAACCTGATAATGTCTCCGGCAGAGTGCGGCAGCTACCTCTTGGCACCTGTTCATGTGACCGGCTTGGCACCTCCAATGTCCGCTCTAAGGGCTATTGGGGTTGGATGAGCTTTTTGTTACTAGAGGGATAAGCTACAATACTGTGCACCAGAATCTAAAATATTTGTTTAGCCATATAAATTGTCTGAGTGGCATCAGAGCATGTTACAAGCCACTGATCCTTGTGATAAGTCTCTGGAAGAAAATACTATTGTTAGTAAGATGTGAGCAAGTCCTGTGCCTCGTATAGTCTGTAGGATACCTTAATGTGCCTTAATTTAGCTGTGTACAACCAGAAGTAATCATGGACGAAAAGACATAGCTTTAGTGTGGCCTGAAAGAATTGCCACAAAAATTGACCCTTGAATTTTTCTGCTCTATGATGCATTTTTTGTTTTGTTTTCAAAAATATTGTATATCAGTATAGGTGTTATCTGTTTTGGTGTTTTATCCCCTGTGTTCTTCTTATTGCAAGTCATGTGATTCCTTTCTCATGTGACTGAAGAATCTTATGAAAATATGCCAACATACATTGCATTTTTTCCACCTACAAACTGTCTAAGAAAGGAAAAACGCCACAATTTCTTTAAAAAAAAAATATCAAAAGCATGCTGCAATTTAGAAAAACTACCGCTGAGTTTAAAAACACTACTAAAAACGAAAAAAGACCAAAAAGAAAAACTTGCTGGGACAAGACTGTGTTTTGGACAGTGGAGGAATCCCTAGTGGTAAGAAGTATAAAGCATTTTTTTCCCCAAAAACATACACATTTTTAACCAATGCATAGAACAAATACACATATAGGCCGGCATTTATCATTGTAGATGTAAGTGAAGCATTTATCATTGTAGGTGTTAGTGAAGCATTTATCATTGTTGGTGTAAGTGAAGCATTTATCATTGTTGGTGTAAGTGAAGCATTTATCATTGTAGGTGAAGCTTTTTTTTACACCTTTTTTGTGTGCTGTAATGTGTAGAGCACCAAATTTATTAAATTGTCACAGAGCATTTGATGCATTTTGTGCAGGTCACATTTTCTGAAATTTCTCTCTTCACATACACCAAAAAGCTAAGCTAAGTCTGGGCTGGTGTAGTTTTAGAGACTTTTCAGTGGCTTTGCGCCTTTTTCAGTTTATAAAACCCTTCCATATCATGTGTATTGTCAAAATCAGTGGATTGCAACTCAAAATCAGCAGAAATTTGTAAACCAAAAGGCCCAAAAAAGGTGCAAATAAACCCTGCTTGCGCCATTTTTGTGCCTTTTTCGCCAATGACAGTGCCATTTTAACAAAAGTCGGACAATCGTTAAAAAATACATTATATATGTCCTTGCCAGTATTAGGGGAAAACCAGGGCTGTGGCTCCCTGCTTTGACATTGCATTTGGCCTGTAGAAAATTCTTGCAAGCACGACCATGTGAAGTGAGTGGACTGCTGCTGGTGGATAGCTTCACCATCTTGTTTCATAAGAGACCCTGCAAATCGTAATATAAAGCTAGGTCCACACTACAGAATTTCCGAGTGTAATTTCGCTTAGTAATTCCAGTGCAGTGGAATCTTATTGTTGTCGACAAGATTCCACTGCACAGTTAACACTACGTAAAATAGTGTCCACACTACGACAGCAATGTCTGCATGGACCTAGCACTGGCTAATTCAGTCCGCACCGGGCTCACTCTGACTCTGTGGCTGAAATTTTTTCAGCTGGAGATTCTGTAATGTGAACCTAGCCGAAGTGTCGGCGCAGTCTTCAGAGGTGCTTTTTGGACTAACACATCCCTCCATGTCCCATGCATCTGTTAAAACATTATAAATGGGGTGTTTCAGACCTGCTGGCCATTGTGCACAGGTCACCGTTCACCACACTTCTGCATGTGTACAAGAATGTTGGAGACAGATGGAGGACCCCTTCTGTTACCCACTGAATCCCATCCTCTCCAGCAATGCTGTAGTGGGTAAAAAGCGGTGTTCATTACGCCTAAGGCTGGATACAGGTGAAACTAAGTGACATTGCCCTAGACTAGCCCAAAACTGACATGATCAGACAGACTGCAGGACCAGGACAGCCCATTCAATTCCATGGGACTTTGGGGATGCAACATCAGGCAGTCTGTCTGATCACACGAATTTCAGCCTCAGCAATGGGATTGCACTTTTCGTTTTACCCCACTTTTGCCAACGGCCAAAACTACAGTAAAGAGGTTTTTCAGGATTAGAAGAACAGAGCTGATTTATCCAAAAAACAGTGCCACATCTGTCCTCAGGTTGTTTGCGGTATTACATTTTAGTTCCATTGAAATCGATGCAGCCAAGCTATAATACCACACACAACCTGAGGATAGGAGTGGTGCTGTTTTTTGAAAAAAATAGCTATTTTTTTTGGGATATCCCATTTAGGTTACGTACACATACTAGTAACTAGCAGCGGGTTTCCCGCTGCGAGTTACGCTACCATTCATTTGAATGGGTGCAAGGACAGTCTGCAATAGTATTAGATTTGCGGACTGTCCGCGGAAACATTCAAATAAATGGTAGCGTAACTCGCAGCGGGAAACCCTCTTTTAGTTACTAGCGTGAGAACGCACCCTTAAGTTTGCAGCCCGGGCCTAGTGGAGGCCCCTATGTCAGCCATTTTAGTACTAGTGCATCCTGCCTGATGCCAGAGGTCATATTGCCTCCCAATAAAAAATGCTTAAGGGTACGTTCACATGAGTGGATACACAGCGTATTTTACGCTGCAGATCCGCCGCTGGAGGACCCCTACAGGGTGCCTTTACATGTGCCTTAGGCAATAGGCCTCTATGAGCAGACACTGCTGTGATGTGCGAGTTGCCGCGCATGTGCACACATGCGCATACGCGCGGCGACTCGCACATTGCAGTGTGGCTGCTTGTAGCAGCGGATTGCTGCTCCGAGCAGGCACCTGTAAAGGCAGCATACAGCGGTCCTTCAGCAGCGGATCCGCAGCGTAATACGCGCTGAGGAGCCGCTCGTGTGAACGTACCCTTAAAGTGATCAAAAAGCTCTCAACTCAAAATGGCATTATTAAAAAAAAAAATACACAGCTTATCCCACAAAAAAAAACTTTCACTGTTTCGTAGACTGAAGAAGTCTTTTTTACTAATATATAGGCATAAAAAAATCTTTACAAATCTGGTATTATAGTAAAAAAAATCTTTACAAATCTGTTATTATACGGACGCAAAATCAAGTTAACATTTCATTTACTGTAATCACCTTTTAAAAAAAAAAAAAGGAAAAAAATTGGCAGAATTTTTATTTTTTTTCTGTTTTGCATCACACTTTTTGTATATTAGATTAGATTATATGTTAATAAAGGAAAGAATGTGTCATTAAAAAGTACAAGTAGTCCAGTAAAAAAATAAATAAAAAATAAGCCCTATATGTCAACATAAAAATAAAAAGTTATGGCTCTTAGGAGGTGAGGAGTAAAAAAAATAAATAAACATTTAAATGATAGGACACGGGGGTGGCTTAAAATGGGGTCTGTCAGGTTTTTGGTAGGGTTTCCGTGTATTTGGCAGCAAAAAAGAGTTCTGTATACTTTGCTGTTTTTGCCGCCAGAAGGGAGATTTTTCAAAACCTGTGTAAAGAAAAAGTTGCCCAGTTGCCCATAGCAACCAATCAGCTCACTACTTTCATTTTTAACAAGGCCTCTGCAAAATGAAAGAAGCGATCTGATTGGTTGCTATGGGCAACTGGGCAACTTTTCCTTTACACAGGTTTTGATAAATCTCTTCCTGGTTGCTTAGTGGAACTGAAGCCAACACAACAAGTGTGAACAGCGACTAAATGTTACTGTGACAATATGGTAAAAATGTAATGCACGAATGTGAATACTACTTATGTCTATTTTTTCTCATTTCAATTCTTAAATAGCACTTACTGTAAAAATCCAATTGCCTGATCTACGAAGACTACATTTCAGTGGTCTGCAAACTGTGGACCTCTAGATGTTGCAAAACTACAACTCCCAGCATGCCCGGACAGCCAACGGCTGTCCGGGCTTGCTGGGAGTTGTAGTTTTGCAACATCTAGAGGTCCACAGTTTGAAGACTACTGCTCTATTTGGTATTCTTCTACCAGCGAAACTAGAACCATTGTCTGTGCCGATGCCGCGGTATATTTAATTGTTCTGGATGGATCGCTCACTGCTAGAGATGAGCGAACTTACAGTAAATTCGATTCGTCACGAACTTCTCGGCTCGGCAGTTGATGACTTATCCTGCATAAATTAGTTCCG
This sequence comes from Hyla sarda, assembly GCF_029499605.1. Taxonomy (NCBI): domain Eukaryota; kingdom Metazoa; phylum Chordata; class Amphibia; order Anura; family Hylidae; genus Hyla; species Hyla sarda. The sequence continues at coordinate 384,839,565 of NC_079192.1, read as the reverse complement.
CTTTCAGGTGCTCCCGTGGGCTGGAAAAGGTGGATACAGTCCTAGGAGACTCTTTCCTAGGAATGTATCCACCTTTTCCAGACCACCGAAGCACCTGAAAGCTGGACTAATTTATGCAGGATAAGTCATCAACTGCCGAGCCGAGAAGTTCGTGACGAATCAAATCTACTGTAAGTTCGCTCATCTCTACTCACTGCGCCGTATGTCTCGTGTTCAAACACCGAACGGTGTAGAAAACAAATATATGCACAATAATAAGCTTTATAAAAGGAAACTGTTCTATTTTGGTATTTTATTGTTGATATTATAATGAAATAAAATATTAATATAATTTCCATTATGCTGGGATATAGAATTATTATAATGTATATACGGTATATATTTTTTTGTTTAACCGTCATGTTTTCTCCCTGCCACAGTCTTTAGGCCAGGTGCACACTTGGTGGTGGTATTACATCATTAGGCCATGTTTACAATGTGCAGAATATCCGCCCGGAAAACATGGGCCGAGCTCCGTTCCATTAAAGCAAATGGAGCCAATTTGTAATACCAAACACAACCTGAGGACAGGTGTGGTGTTTTTCTATTTATGGATAATCCCTTGAAAGAAGCACTCCAGGTTTGTGTGTTTTTGCGCATATTATGGCCCTCATTTACTAAGAGAGGAGTGTCGGTATGTGTTTTTGCAAGTCCTTTACTCCTTTTTTTTCTGATGCTATTTACTAATCTGTCGCCCAATTTCCCTTTCTTTCTGTCGCAGGTTTTTTTTTCTTTCGCACATAATGTATTCTGTGCGACAGAAAAAAGTCTCTGCAAATTCTGATTACATTAGTGCTTTTACTACTACGCCCATCATGGAACAGGGTCTGTTCCATGTTTGGGGTAGTAGTAGAGGGTCTGAGGGATTGATCGCACCGGGTCTCACTTCTGAGACCCGATCAGATGTTATTAAGCAGGGGAGCGGGCGGCATGTTCCGATCCCCTGCAATGTACAGTAAACTTTCATTTTTAAATTCCCCACCGAGGAGCCAATCAGGGCTCCTGACAGGGTTTTAATATAGAAGCGCTGTGGTGGGCAAAGATGTATAGAATTGCTGGGGGGGTATATATCTGGCCCCTCCAGCGTTTCTATATATCTTTCCCCCTGCTGAGCTATATCAAACTTAGTGCCCGCTGCGCTTGAAAAAATGTACTGCCCCCCCAGCGCTATTATATATCTATACTGACCCCCGCTGCGCATATACTGACCCCCGCTGCGCATATTTATATATATATATATATATATATATATATACTGACCCCCCCCCCCCCCCCCCCAGCTGCGCATATTAATATTCATTCTCTCCCTCCCCTGGCTGCCAATGAATGAAAACTCTATTAGCGGGGGAGCGGAAGGCTGCTGTCCGCTCACGCTGCTAAGAGTTTGTCATTCATAGCGGGCAGCAGCTGCATATCATGCTGTGGGGGTCAGACATATGGATATATGTCTGACCCTCACATCATACATATACAAATGCCGGCACACCGCTATGAATGACAAGTAAAGCAGTGCAGGGAGGCTCGCGCTGCTGCTCCTAATAGCTTTCTTGTCATTCATAGCGGTGAGCCGGCATTTGTATATGTATGATGTGAGGGTCAGACATATATCCATATGTCTGACCCCCACAGCATGATATGCAGCTGCTGCCCGCTATGAATGACAAACTCTTAGCAGCGAGAGCGGACAGCAGCCTTACACTCCCACGCTAATAGAGTTTTCATTCATTGGCAGCCAGGGGAGGGAGAAAATATGAATATTAATATGCCCAGCTGGGGGGGGGGGGTCAGTATATATATATAAATATGCGCAGCGGGGGTCAGTACATGCGCAGCAGGGGTCAGTATGGATATATAATAGCGCTGGGGGGCAGTACATTTATTCAAGCACAGCGGGCACTAAGTTTGATATATAGGAAATAGGAAAGATATATAGAAACGCTGGAGGGGCCAGATATATACCATCCCCCCCCCCCCCCCCCCCCCCCCCCCCCAGCGACTCTATACATCTTTGCCCACCGCAGCGCTTCTATATTAAAACCCTGCCAGAAGCCCTGATTGGCTCCTCGGTCCCGGCCATTCAGGGCTCCTGGTGTACTGGTGGGGAATTTAAAAATGAAAGTTTAGTGTACATTGCAGGGGATCGGAACATGCCGCCCGCTCCCCTGCTTAATAACATCTGATCGGATCGGGTCTCAGAAGTGAGACCCGGTGCGATCAATCCCTCAGCCCCTCTATTACTACCCCCAACATGGAACAGACCCTGTTCCATGCTGGGGGTAGCAGGATTCACTCCGTTTTGAGGAATTTACCGAAGGCTCTGAGCTTTCGGTTTTCTGTGAAGCAAAACTCACAGGTTTTCCTGTGAGTTTTCTTCACACACTGAGTGTTTTTTGTCGGGAAAAACACCCCTTTTGTTGTTTTTGATTTTGAGTGATTTTGATTTCGTCGGGATGTGCGCCAGATTCTGGCGCAAACAGAATTCTGGCGCAAAACCCGACAAAAAGTGTCGGGATCCTGTTAGTAAATGAGGGCCATTATGCATATTCCTCATCACTTGTCCTAAAGCGTCATTTGTTTCATTCCGGCACAGCTGCATCCATGTGTTTTATTACTCTGATTTGGTCATGTGATCACCAATCTGATGTATCTCAAGCTGTCAGCCTGTGTCTTCCTGTGAACTACAAGAAGACATCATTAAATGGCACTTGATGGCTCATAGACTTCTCTAAGCTCTATCTGTATACTGCTGCTGCTATCTCTATGGAATCAGGATATATAGTAGATATAAACTTCTCCTGAGGCTGTGTTCACGCATCGTGTTTCTTGCTGAATTTTTTCAGTTTTTGCCGTGATTTTTCCAAAAACGCGTAAAAAAAAAAAGGTACTATTATACCACATTTCTGCAAATCACTGTAAAATGTGTCATTTTAGCCATGATTTTGGAAAATCGCAGCAGAAACAGCCAAAGGGTAGGGTTACACATAATGGATAGGATGTGCTGATGACCAACACCTGGAGTGAGCCCACCCCCCCGCCTGTGGGTTCACACCACGTTTTTGTAATACAGTTCCCGTATACGTTTTCAATTTGACAACCGTACGGAACCGTATTGAAACTGCCAGAAGACGCTTCAGGTTGTGTCTGTTTTGTCAGTTTTTTTCCCCATAACAAAAACTGTAGCCTACCACGATTTTTGGTCCGTGTGAAAAACCGTATTGAAACGTATACGTTTTTTTTTTAACATGGGAGTCAATGGGAACCGTATGTGCATACGGTTCCATCTGATTTTCCCCATACTGTTTTTGACTTTGCACAGTTTTTTTTCTTGGAATTTCAATTAAACAAGTGAAACTTTATTCATAATGGAATGAAAAGTTAAAAACGTATACTTTTTTTTTTTTCTTAAATAATTGATGCAACCGGAAATCATTTTTCAAACCATATACGGTTTTCAACCGTATAATGATTAAAATTTGTACACACATTTTGATAGTTTTGTCAGGTTTTGAGGAATGTGTTTTTTTTTATCAAAAACCTGATACGGGAACTGTATTGCAAAAACGTGGTGTGAACCCAGCCTAAGGCTGGGTTCACACCACGTTTTTGCCATACTGTTTTCAATCTGTTTTGCTAAAGAAAACCGTATGGCAAAAAAACGGATGGAAACGTATGGGAAAAAGTAAATTGTATGCGTTTTTAAACCGTATACTGTTTTTAAAAGTGCATACGGTTCCATCCGTTTTTATTAAAAAAAAAAATTAAAATAAATGCATTTTTTTAATGTTTACTTTAGTATGATAATGCGCATGTGCAAAGTAAAAAAAACGTGTACGGTTTCCTGTATAGAACCGTATACATGTTCATTTCCCATTGACGTCCATGTTAAAAAAAAAAAAAAAAACGTATGCGGTTGTAATACGGTTTTTAACCCGGAGACAACACCGTGGTCAACCACAGTGTTGAGTACAGGAAAAAAACATATTGCAAGCAAACCATACCCAACCGGATCCAGGAGCATATGGTTTTCAATTGTCTATGTATACGGTTTTCAATACGGTTCCTTACATTTTCTATAATGAAAACATATACGGGAGCCGTACTTGAAAAACGTGGTGTGAACCCACCCTTAATCAGGTTGTGGCAGGCACAACAGCTAAATCCTCCCAGTTCACTGCCCCATCATGATCAACACCCCCTTCCGCCTTTATTTTTAATCTTTTTTAGTTTTCTACTTTTAATATTGCTCTGTATTTTCTGCTCAGTCTCAGTCAGATTCACAGACTGGGAAGGGGCATTCCCCAGCAGGCGTGACATAATCTGAAACCAGAGAACTTCGTCCCTTACTCTGCTACACACAGCCCATAGCAATTCAGTGTGAGATGAGCTATGATTGGCTAAGGCTGCACACACCTTCCTCAGCACTCCAGGCTGCATTTCCTGATTTTGGACTTCTGCCAGGCCAACAGGAGTCCAAACTCTGTCAAAGAAATGGGGAAAAATGTGATCTGGACAAGTAGGGAGACACCTAGTGGCAGCTTTTTCAAACACAAATAAAACATAATACAGTAACCCCCCGACCTACGATGGCCCCGACATATGATAAAATCGACATACGATGGCCTCTCAGAGGCCATCGCATGTCGATGTCAGCATCGACATACGATGCTTTTATATGTCGGGGCCATCGCATTAACTGCTATCCGACAGCGCAAAATGCTTAAGCTGCTGTCGGATAGCAGTGTAATGTGCCCCAGCAGGTTCACTTACCTATTCCCGATGCTCCGGGTCCACTTCGCGATCCTCCGGTGTCTTGCGCATCTTCTCCAGGGTCCGGGCCTTGCTTTCCGGCGTCGTTATTACGTCACTACGCACGCCGCGTCGGCGCAGCAGCGTAATAACGTCACCAGAAAGCGAGGCCCGGACGCTGCAGAAGATGCGCAAGACACCGGAGGATCGCAAAGAAGACACCGGAGCAGCGGGACAGCATCGGGAGCACCTGGAACAGCAGCGGGAGCGGTGAGGACCTGGTCGGGAGCGACGGGGACAGGTGAGTATTACTTCCTATACTTTACATTGCACGGATCCCTCAACATACGATGGATTCGACAAACAATGGGTCGTTTGGAATTACCATCGTATGTTGAGGGACCACTGTAAACTGTTTTAAACAAAGTACATTAGAAAGATTTTTTTTTTATTTACCATAAGGAGTGCAATATCAAAAATAAGTTTTAATGACATTGCCCATTTAAGGCATATACAAGAACCTCTAGTAATAGTCTATGCTGCATTATATTAGCATGCAAAAATAAATCAGATCCTGGAGTGCTTCTTTAATATGCCCAGCAATTAAGATTTCAAGGAACTTCTGGATCTCTAGCATTTGGTACAGAGAGATCACTGGCCAATGCTATAGTGTGATACTTTGAAGACCATTGGGAGATTTATGAAAACCTGTGTAGAGGAAGAGTGGTGCAGTTGCCCATAGCAACCAATCAGATCGCTTCTTTTATTTTTCAGTGGCCTTTTTAATAAGGAAGCAATCTGGTTGCTAAGGGCAACTGGTCAGCACAGGTTTTGCTAAATATTCCCATGTATTCTTAGTTATGCTAGTTAAACTTTACTGAATTTTACTGCTTGGTATGTATATTATTGTGCAATCCAAGCCAGAAGACATGGTTGACTCCAGTTAATTGTTTACTGGGTGTCTGTCTCTAAACTTTGACCTGTTCTCTTCGCTACGGTGGGATCCGTAATCTATTATACTTTATCAGATAGTATGAGCAGGCACTCTACACCTGGTCCAGTGAGTGTAGGGCCAAATCGGAATTGGTCATTGAATCTGAAACTAATTTGATACCAGATTTAAGAAAAAAACTAATTTTGGGAAGTTCACTAATCTTTATTAAAAAAAAATCGAGCCTATCTCCAACTTGCACCATTAAAATAGACTTTAAAAATCCGGTGCCTCTTGAAGAAAAATCATTCATACTGCTACACGAAATAAAAGCATTCAAACTGTTACATTGATGGAAATATAATAAAAAGTTATAGATCAGTATACCACAGTGTAAAAATGTAAAAGAAAAATCGCGGCATCCTTAGGGTATGTTCACACTACGTAATTCTCGCGGAATTACGCAAACGGAATTACGCGCTGAGAACATAAACATCAGTGTGAATGGGTTTCTGCGAGACCCGTTCACACTGCGGAATTTCAGCATCTGTGAATTGTTCCGCGCAAAGAAAACATGTTCATTCAATGGTGACGGCGCAGTGCCGCGCGGTCATACCGCTGAAGTATTTCGGCAGCGGCCACCAGAATGGAATCTCTGCTCGCAGAATTCTGTGAACGGAGTTTCCGTTCACAATCTGTAGCAGGAACATACCCTTAAAGGTTTTTTTCATTATTAAAGTTATCTCATATCCACCACATAGGGGTTAAACAGCAGTTTAAAGGGGGTCCAACAGTGGGGACCCTGACTGATCCTGAATAGATGACAAATGTCCTTAGAATGAATGGAGCAGCAGTGCGGAATGCGTAATTTTAGCTGCGGAAGAACTGCAGTGAAACTTCTGCTGTGTGAATGGGACAACGGAATCACGTTGAAGTGTATTGGCTTTAAAATCATGCAGAATTTCAGTGTGGATTTAAACACGGAATTTCTGCTCTGTGAACATAGCCAAAATTGGTCGAATAGCGTCTTGTTGCTGTGACCCACATCTAATTTGGCAACTGCAGCACCACCACTGAGGAAAGAGGTGACCTTCCAAGGTGACCTTCAAAATCAACAGACCATCTATGTCAGGGGTCTCAAACTCCCGGCCCGCAGGCCATTTGCGGCCCGCGGAACGAAAGTTTGTGGCCCGCACCAGGGATGTGTGATTTGTATTGCCCGACGCCCGGCTCATGCGGTTCCGGGCGCCGGGCAGATGGTTTCTTCAGGCATTTAGCTTGCTTCGGGCAAGCAGCGCTAAATGCCGGAAGGCTTCCCTTACCCCGCCCTCCTTCTCCCCGTCTATGGTTGGCTGGCCGACCCGTGTCTGATGATCTATGTAATGTATAGACTTGTGGGTCCCCAGAGAGAGAGGTACTTTTCATAGCTACTCTGCTCCCACAAAAAAAATATAGGTCCCAAATTAAGAACTCCTTTCTCTTAGTTCATGCTTCTTTAATATTTCTTCAAACCTCCAGAAAATTTTGGAATTCCTGCTTAACAGAATAAGGAAACGTAGCATTCTTTCAGTGTATGTCACCAACGTCAGCCCATTCTGCTGCCTGTTTTGAAGCTCACACCGGACGTCTCATCCTACGCTCTTCCGATAGCCATTAACCACAAGACACAGACCAACAGGAAGCCGCTGCTCATTACCTCTTCCCATCCTTCTCTTGTTTGTCGTACGCATATCGCTCACTCATATGTTTGAGGCAGATTTAATGTTTATGTTTTTTACAGTATCGGCCATTGTTCGAAAACAAAACTCAGATTGTGCCAAACCTAAATATTATTCTCTCGAAATGCCTTCCGATCTCTCTAGTGTCAAGATGTCGTTATTTGTAGTCTTCCTAGAGTGCATGATCCTTTATGGCAGTTGTCTCAAACTGTGGCCCTCCAGATGATGCAAAACTTCAACTCCCAGCATGCCCAGACAGCCAACAGCTGTCCGGGCATGCTGGGAGTTGAAGTTTTGCAGCATCTGGAGGGCCACAGTTTGAGACCACTGCCTTATGGTCAGACATGAGGTCAAGGCCTCATGCATTTTGGTACCTAAGGGTGCATTCACACCACTTTTTGCAGTTACGGTGAACGGATCCGGCTGGGAAATGTGAAAAACGGGCGCTTGCTGGCCAGACTGAAAACCGTAGCATACCACGGTTTTGAGTCCGGTCAGAAAACTGGATATGGGCAAAAATGAGCCGACTGGAGTCACTATCTGACTCCGTTCGGGTCATTCAAATAAATGAGATACGGTCCGGGTCCAGCTGGGATACTGGAACACCCGGTTTTCACATTTTACCGCCGGATCTCCGTAACTACAAAACTTGGTGTGAATGCACCTAGATACAGTTTCGTGTTGAGCACAGTGTGCTTTCCCGGTACAGGGCAAGTCCCCTCAGGAAGAGTCCCAGCAGTCCATAGTGCTCTCCTGCAGGGTTCATCTCTTTCACCCCACCTTCTATTGTCTCATATAAATGCATTGTATATATTGTATATATTGTGTGCATATTGTTCATTATACATAAAGTTGTACAAATGTATAGAAGTTAGTCATGTGAACCACTGTCATGTGACACTACCCAGAGTTCCCCGGGTACAGGACCTACAGGCTTTGCAACCAATGGCCTGTAGTCCAGCCTACTTAGTAAATAAGGGGCTGTAGTCTCTATTGTAATACTTTATTTTGAATTTCAAAGTATAACAGGGTAATCTCCATATGGAGACATAAGAACAGAACAGTCAAACAGGAACCAGAGTATTATCCGACCCATTATCACATGCATCAACTTTGGTCAGTACATCAAGCATAAATTAATTCCATATAGAGAGGGTATAAAAAACAAAGAATCTTAATTCACAGTTTGGAGTGTTTTTTCCCATTCAAACCATTGATCAACACGTGGTTTAGAGAGGCCCAAGCGTTTAGCTATAAGACCCTCCATAACCAAATTATGACAAGTCATAGCTTTGATTGCTTGGATATCCAGTATGTCCCTCGATCTCCAGCATCTAGCTATGGCAGTTCTAGTCACCGTTAGAATATGAAATAAAGCAGTTACACACTTAGGAGGTAGTATATCTACATTCAAGGTCAAAAGTGCCACCTCTGGTCCCCAAGCAAATGGTACACAAATCAATTTATCTATTAGACACCTGACCTTCCCCCATAGAGGTGGGGCACGTCCACCACACATGCAACAGTGTACCATCTGACACACCACATCTCCAGCACACCGAGGAAACAGAAGAATAGATTTTTGACAGTCTAACCGGGGTGTAGTACCACCTATACGTCAGTTTACGGGAAGCCTCGAGATGGGAGGCACATCTGGAACTTTTCTTGGGTAGGGACAAAGCGTACGCCCACTGGTCAGTAGTGAAGGTCATGGAAAGGCCCCCCTCCCACTTATCTTGGAACCCGTGTTGGTCCGGCATATCAAGTTTAAGAATCTCAATGTATCCCACAGTGATACCTCTCCTGAACGTCTCCCCAGCTAGAAAGTGGCACTCAAAAGGTGTTTTAAGCGAAGGTGCAGGCCACTGGAGTGAGCCAAGGAAATGTTGCAGTCTGGGGTACAGATAAAAATCCCTATTAGATATACCATAATTAGTAACTAGAGAGGTGAAGGGAGCCAATATGTCCTCCTCCATAATGTCTGAGATAAGTTGAATACCTTTTACAATCCACTGACAGAAGTTAATGTCAGGCAAGTAGTCCCCAATTGCTTCCAAAGGGATGTGTTGGATACGAGGGGGAAGTAGTACCTTACTAATTTTAGATTTCCTCCACAACCGAACCGCCGCTGCAATAGTAGAGTAAGAAGAAGAGGGAGAGACAATCGGATTAAAAGCGTAAGGTCCAAAGAAAGCGGAAAAGAGAGAGGAAGGGGCAGGATAGAAGAGCAGCTTCGATATCCACCCAATGGGGAGAGTCAACCTGCCACCACCATTTCTTAAGTTGGTCCAGCAAGGCAGTTTGATAGTAGGCCCGCAGATTGGGCACTCCCATCCCACCTCTACTAGTCGGCTGATACAAAAGAGACGCCCTCACTCTAGACTTCTTACCCGCCCAAATAAACTGCAGCAGTATCCTCTGTAGTTGTGCTATGTAGGAAGCTGGAACCACTACTGGCAGATTCCTGAAAAAATAAAGGATCTTGGGCAGGATCATCATCTTTGTTGTGGCTATACGGCCGGCCCACGAGATAGGCATCAAGGAGTAGCTGTCTAGATCTTTGCCAATCCAGGTTTTAAGCAAAGTAAAATTAACAGGAATCAGTTTACGGGGCTGCAAAGTCAACGTAACACCTAGATAGGGGATTTGATCTATCTCCCACGTGAAGGGGTATTTGGATTTAAGATAATGTTCAATCTCCACCGGAATATTAAGGGCTAAAATACTAGACTTTGAAGTGTTCAGTTTATACTAGCTAACCTCAGAAAACCTATTAATAATGTCTATTACCGCGGGCAAGGACCTCTGTGGATGAGTAAGACATATAATGACGTCGTCGGCAAAAAGTCCGATCCGATGGTCCATACAACCAACTGTTATCCCAGAGATCTGCGATGACGTCCTTACATGTTGGGCAAAGGGCTCCATGACTAGGGTGAATATGAGCGGGGACAAGGGACAGCCCTGTCTTGTTCCATTACTCAGAGTGAACTTCTCCGAGAGAGCTCCAGAGGAGAATACTCTCGCTGATGGGCTTGTGTAAAGGGCTATAATAGCAGTACAAAAGTTAGAGGGGATATGAAATTTGTGTAGTACCTCTCTAAGATACCCCCCAATGTACCCGATCGAACGCCTTCTCCGCGTCCAAGGAAAGGAGAAGAGAAGGCGTTCGATCAGATTGGGCCTTGGTTATCAGGTTAAGAAGGCGTCTCGTGGCGTCTAACGTTTGTCGGCCTCTGATAAAGCCCACTTGATCTCTAGAGATAAGAGATGGCAGGCACACATTCAACCTCGCTGCGAGCAGCATGGCATATAGCTTAATGTCACCATTTAGTAGCAAAATAGGATGGTAGCTACCTGTATTGTCAGCCGGTTTACCTGATTTGGGGATGGTAACCACCAGAGCCTCCAACATCTCCTTAGGAGGAGAACCTGTCCCAACAATATCATAAAAAGTCCTAGTCAGGTAAGGAGCCACCAACTCAGCAAACTTCTTATAGAAGTCGTTAATGATGCCGTCCGGCCCAGGAGACTTGCCTTTTTTAAGATCACGGATACATGCGATCACCTCTTCCTCAGTAAAGGGTCTATTCAGATCTACAACCTGCTTGGGGGACAAAGAGGGGAGGGACACAGAAGAGAGAAAAGAAGAGATAGCCGCAGTCGATGGTTGGTGTGTTGCATTGTCGGAGCCTAAGTTGTACAACTTCTTATAGTAATCAGCAAAGCAATTTGCAATTCCCTGCGGGTCTGCTAGTTTAACCCCCCGGGATCAGTCAGGTATGCTATTCTCGATTTCGCTATCCTCTTTTTAACTTGTTTAGCCAGGAGTGAACTAGTTTTATTACTCTGCCAGTAATAGGACATCTTAAGTCTCCGCAGGGCCAGTTCGTAGGAGTGTAGGGATAAGGAATGTAAGTCAGATTGAAGTTGGGAAATTTCAGCAGCTATAACCGGGGAGTAGGAATTTTTATTTCTACGGTGAAGGTCTGCTAATTTTTGTTGTAATTCTAAAGTGCGTGCAAGCCTCTTCTTTTTGTCATGAGCAGTCTGGCTAATGAAGTGTCCTCTGATTGTGGCTTTAAAAGCACACCACAGCATTGGGTTTGTAACGTCACCACTGTCATTGACCTGAAAGAAAGCAGGAATAACTGTGGCCGTAGCCTCCGCACATTCCGTATTATGCAGAATCATGGGGTTAAGTCTCCAGACTGAGACCGGGTGCTGCAAAAACTTCTCTCTAATCGAGACACTAATTGGAGAGTGGTCTGACCACTCTATAGGCAAGATTTTAGTCTGCAAGATCAGCGGTAATAGTAACTTAGAGATGAGGATATTATCAATACGGGAGTATGACCCCTGGGCAGTGGAGTAAAACGTGAAATCTTTTTCAGTGGGATGAGATATTCTCCATACATCATAGAGCCCGTATTGAGAAATCAGAGAGAAAAAGCCTGTCGGTCCTATTCTGGGATGTGTAGCAGTAGAATCAACATGAGGCCATACTGTCATGTTAAAGTCTCCCAATAGCAGAACATGGCCAACAGGAACATGGCCAACTTTGCGCAGCAGGGACGACAGAAATGCGCATTGGCGCCTATTCGGGGCATACAAGGCCACCAATGTATATTGAGCATTATTAAGTAAGCATGTCATAATGATGTATCTACCCCCACTGTCAATTTCCACAGTGTGCATGACAAAGGCCACCGAGTCACGAATGGCAATGGAGACACCACCCATTTTGTTCAGGGCATGAGCATGAAACATGTGGGGGTATCTTTTGTGTTTAAACCTACCCACATCTTCCAGGTTCAGGTGCGTCTCCTGCACACACATTACATCTGCATTCAAACGCTTTGCTTCAGTCCATAACAAGGAATGCTTAAATGGAGAATTGAGTCCTTTAGCATTAATAGATATCAGTTCAATAATCATGGTGGGTTTTGGGAGCCTATGCACCCTGTCTATGAGTAGATCCAGTGAGGAAGCTTGTGGTAAGAGCAGACTGAAGAAGTCAGTTACAAAGCCATGGAGCTCTTCCGTTTTGACCGACTCCGGCACACCGCGAATCCTTAAATGATTGCGGCGTGAGCGGTCCTCCATATCTGCAATTTTCAGTTTAAGGGCTGCAACCTCATCCTCTAGGGAGTTAGAGAGGTCCACCACTGAGTTGTGTGAAGCAATCAGCTCCGCCATTTTAGTCTCTATATGAGAAGTACGGTGCCCTATGGAGGCAACTTCATGCTGAATACTAGAGACCGCATTTTGTATGTCTGCCTGCAGCGAACATTTCAATTCTGATAGGAGACCTCTCATAACCTGTTCCGTTATAGGAGTCAGGTCGGCCCCTCCACTCTCCTTCCCGTCTCTGCCCCCCGCGCCCTGAGAGCTATGGGCCGCAGGCGAAAAGCGTACCTGGTGTATTCCAGAAGCCGCAGCAGATCTGCCGGGGGCTCGACAGAGGTGTAGTCACCGGAGACTGAGATCGGTCACCGTCCGCTTTGGAGGAGGCAGAGGCCGGTGAGGCACTGCCAGTAGTCGGGGATGCCGAGCCGCTGGGAGAAGGAGCCCCCGCCTGGTGTGCCGGAGGACTAGCCGCGCCATCTTTTGCAGCATCCGCAGCCGGGAAGAAGGCCGTAAGTTTCATGGGGCTTTTCTTCTTATTGCCTCAGGTCCGGGTCATGACTGCGCAGGTAAAAGAGCAGGTTTTTTGGGTGAAGTGTCGGGTAAACACGCTTTGTAGCCGCTATCAGGCCCAGAAGTTAGCGGAGCACAGGAACTATGCGACCGCCGCCATGCGCTGCTGGACACGCCCCCGGGGCTGTAGTCTCTAAACTCTCTCTCTCTTATCTCCTGGATTTCAGCCAAGCACAATACCTGTAATCTAAATTTATCTCCGCTAGGCCAAAGCCTAAAGAACCTGCAGCCACTTCAAAACGTGCGTTATCAAGCTCTATCTACAATTTCTAGTGACTACTACTCAACGCAAGAATAATATTAGTAGCACAGTGGCCTGCATAGATATTCTCAATACCACAAGTCCCAGCAAGCCTGCGAGGTATCCTGTGTCTCTGTTGCCTCTAGAGAAACTGCATAACTGTAAAGACTGTTTCTTAAGAATTACAAGTAAAACCGTTTTTGGTTGGTTGACGGCGGTTACCATACCGGAATAACCACATCCTGGCGTCACAAACTTTAAGGAGTTAACAACACCTTACCGCACAGGGTTAATACCACCAGACCCTGCTTCACTATAGCAACACCCCAGCTCACCACAACACTTTTGCCGTTAAAATGTTCCTTATAACATGCTAAATATCCCAATAACAAAGAGAGATGTAGATCAAATGGACCATGACAATTTGCCCAATTTACAGTTATCAAGGACTAGGTACAAAAATAACATTAGGAACATTTAAAAAAACCTGTTATGTCTAGTGCATTTGGGGGTGCATGACTCCAACAACAACTTCAGGCCCTGCACTAGATATAACACAATACATAACACACTTGGGGAGATTTATCAAAGCCTGTGAAGAGAAAGAGTAGTGCAGTTGCCCATAGCAACCAGTCAGATCGCTTCTTTCATTTTTCAGAGGCCCATTTTTCAGTAATCTGATTGGTTGCTATGGGCAACTGCACCACTGCTCCTCTGCACAGGTTTTGATAAGTAGTGAGGAGCGCGTGTAGTGAGTAGCTCCCAGTGAGGAGCGAGTGTCTTCTACCAGAAGACGGCACGCGCTCCATTCATTTCTTTGGGGTGCCGATGATGCCCTTGAGCTGTACTCAGGTCTTTTCGGCATTTCCATAGAAATGAATGGAGCACGTGCCGGCTGCAGCACGTGCTCCTCACTGAGTTCCGGGCCCTGTCCCAGTGATCGCTGGGGAAGCCCCAGCAGTCGGACCCCCCGAGATCAGCTACCACAGGATAGGGGATAAGTACATTTTCCGCAGAGATCTCCTATAAGGTTTGAAGTTATAGGTATTACCTGCACCCAAAGCTAGCTATAGATATTAACCCCTTAAGGACACATGACGTTCTCATACGTCTCAATTTCCGAGTCCTTAAGGACACATGACGTATGAGAACGTCATGTGTTTTACCAGCCCCCCGTAGCCATCTGGAGCGGAGCCGGTGCCCGATGCCTGCTGAAATCGTTCAGCAGGCATCGGGGCATATCGCCCAGGGGGGTCATGATGACCCCCCATGTCGGCGATGGCCGCAGATCGCTGGACAATTCAGTCCAGCGATCTGCGGCGGATTCCGGGTCAATCGGGTCTCCGGTGACCCGGAATTATTGGCTGATCGGAACAGCCAGAACCAGCAGGGGTGAGGTGGCACTGGTGCCACCTCACGATCGCCCTGATTCGTCGGCCGACCAATCGGTGCCTGCTGCGGGTGTCACTCCCGCAACCCGCTCCGCCCCTCTTCCGGAGGACGTGAGCGGGTGCAGGAAGAAGACCCCGGGTGCTGGGGACCCCGATCCCCGGCGTCCCTGTTGGGATCGGGGCCCCAGGAGCGGCGGCGGTGGCGGGAAAGACCTGCACGGCGTGGAGCAGCAGCAGCAGTAGGAGGTGAGTGACAGCCTCCTGCTGTTGCTTAGCAACAGCTCCCAGCATGCAAAAAGGGCATGCTGGGAGCTGTAGTTATGCAACAGCAGGAGGCAGACCACCACAACTCCCAGCATTTCCTTATGGGCATGCTGGGACTTATAGTTTTGCAACAGCTGGAGGCACATTTTTTTCTATGGAAAAGTATACCTTCAGCTGTTGTATAACTACAACTCCCAGCTTGCACAATCAGCTAAAGTGCATGCTGTGAGTTGTAGTGGTGCATCTGCTGGTTGCATCACTACATCTCCCAGCATGCCCGTTGGCTGTCGGTGACTGCTGAGAGTTGTAGTTTTGCAACAGCTGAAGGCACACTGAGTTAAGTAGCAAACCAGTGTGTCTCCAGCTGTTGCATAACTACAATCCCCAGCATCCCCAGCCAAAGTAGTATGCCTCCAGCTGTTGCATAACTACAAGACCCAGCATGCCCTTCCGCTGTCCGTACATGCTGGGGGTTGTAGCTTTTGCAACAGCTGAAGGCACACTGGTTGCAAAACACTGAGTTTGTTACCAAACTCTGTGTTTCACAACCAGTGTGCCTCCAGCTGTCGCAAAACTACAACTCCCAGCATGTACTGATAGACCGTACATGCTGGGAGTTGTAGTTTTGCAACAGCTGGATGTCCCCCCCCCCCCCCCCCCAATGTGAATGTACAGGGTACACTCACATGGGCGGAGGATTACAGTAAGTATCTGGCTGCAAGTTTGAGCTGCGGCAAATTTTCTGCCGCAGCTAAAACTGCCGGCGTGAAACTACTGTGAACCCCCACCCATGTGACTGTACCCTAAAAACACTACACTACACTAACACACAATAAAGTAAAAAGTAAAAAACACTACATATACACATACCCCTACACAGCCCCCCTCCCCAATAAAAATGAAAAACGTCTGGTACGCCACTGTTTCCAAAACGGAGCCTCCAGCGATTGCAAAACTACAACTCCCAGCATGCACTGATAGACCGTACGTGCTGGGAGTTGTAGTTTTGCAACAGCTGGATGTCCCCCCCCCCCCCCCCATGTGAATGTACAGGGTACACTCACATGGGCGGAGGATTACAGTAAGTATCCGGCTGCAAGTTTGAGCTGCGGTAAATTTTCTGCCGCAGCTAAAACTGCCAGCGTGAAACTACTGTGAACCCCCACCCATGTGACTGTACCCTAAAAACACTACACTACACTAACACAAAATAAAATAAAAAGTAAAAAACACTACATATACACATACCCCTATACAACCCCCCTCCCCTACCCAATAAAAATGAAAAACGTCTGGTATGCCACTGTTTCCACAACTACTCCCAGTACTGCCAGATAGCCACTGACTGTCCAGGAATGCAGGGAGTTTTACAACAGCTGGAGGCACCCTGTTTGGGAATCACTGGCGTAGAATACCCCTATGTCCACCCCTATGCAAGTCCCTAATTTAGGCCTCAAATGCGCATGGCGCTCTCACTTTGGAGCCCTGTCGTATTTCAAGGCAACAGTTTAGGGTCACATATGGGGTATCGCCGTACTCGGGAGAAATTGTGTTACAAATTTTGGGGGGTATTTTCTGCTATTACCCTTTTTAAAAATGTAAAATTTTTGGGAAAACAAGCATTTTAGGTAAAAAAATATATATTTTTTTACATATGCAAAAGTCGTGAAACACCTGTAGGGTATTAAGGTTCACATTACCCCTTGTTACGTTCCCCGAGGGGTCTAGTTTCCAAAATGGTATGCCATGTGTTTTGTTTTTTTTTTGCTTTTTTGGCACCATAGGGGCTTCCTAAATGCGGCATGCCCCCAGAGCAAAATTTGTTTCAAAAAGCCAAATGTGACTCCTTCTCTACTTAGACCTGTAGTACGCCAGCAGAGCCTTTTTCACCCCCATATGGGGTGTTTTCTGAATCGGGAGAAATTGGGCTTCGAATTTTGGGGGGTATTTTCTGCTGTTACCCATTTAAAAATTTTAAAAATTTTGGGAAACCAAGCATTTTAGATACATTTTTTTTTTTTTTTACATATGCAAAAGTCGTGAAACACCTGTAGGGTATTAAGGTTCACATTACCCCTTGTTACGTTCCCCAAGGGGTCTACTTTCCAAAATGGTATGCCATGTGTTTTTTTTTTTTGCTGTTCTGGCACCATAGGGGCTTCCTAAATGCGGCATGCCCCCAGAGCAAAATTTGCTTTCAAAAAGCCAAATGTGACTCCTTCTCTTCTGAGACCTGTAGTGCGCCAGCAGAGCAATTTTCACCCCCATATGGGGTGTTTTCTGAATTTTGTGACAGGAGAAAGAACGGAAGAAATAGTGCATGCACTATTTCTCCCGTTACTTTCTCCCGTCACAAAATAACGGGTAAAACGGGTAATGTAAAAATCCCATAGACTATAATGGGATTTTGTAACAGCTGTTGAACGGACGATTTTCAGGGTTTTCATAGCGGAACATATAACAGATCTTTAAAAATGGATGAATGTATAGTGTGAAAGGCGCCTAAGGATGCTGAACAGACCTGACATGTGTCCATTTTAGGAACTGTTCAGAGCAGCATGAGGGACATTTATCAATGTTTGCTTATGTATTCTTTTTTTTAGTAATTTTTTCTTTACTTTTTTTTTTGCTTATGTATGACTTATTTATCAACTGCTTTCAGCCTGTTGATAATTTTCTTTCACGTAAGCAATTTTACCTTTTTAACTTTGGTAGTAGCTTTTTCTGCTCCATGTTTGAGCTGGAGTAAATTTAGTCAATTTTTAACCTTGTTGCAACTTTTTTTTTACGCAGTTGCGACTGTCGCAGTTAATAAATACCAGACTACCCGTAGTCCATTTTAAAATTATTGCTACGTAGTTAAGTTTTGGAAAACTTGCTTTTCTCGCTTTCCAGTCAAAATGTTGCAGGAAAAATCGCGTAGTCGCAGGTGCGACATTTGTGCCACATTTTTAGTAAGAAAAATGTAACTAAATCGCTTGATAAATGCCTGTCCATATGTTTTCTATGGGGATTTTCTCTTACTCTGGACAGTTCTTAAAATGGACAGAGATGTCAGCAGAGAGCAGTGTGCCCGTGATGTCAGCAGACAGCTCTGTGTTCCAAAAAGAAAAGAATCTCCTCTGTAGTATTCAGCAGCTAATAAGTACTGGAAGGATTAAGATTTTTTAATAGAAGTCATTTACAAATCTGTTTAACTTTCTGGCACCAGTTGATAAAAAAAAAAAAAAGTTTTCCACCGGAGTACCCCTTTAACCCCTTCCCCACCTATGACATACCTGTACATCATGGGTGGCAAGGTGTTCCCGACCCATGACATACAGGTACGTCATGAACATTACTCGCGGCATCCCGCAGCGCCCGGAAAGATGGTGGCGATCGCTGCTATCAGCTGGTCAAATCTGACTAGCTGATAGCAGCGTTTCGCTATCAGTATACTTAGCAGCGCGGTGTGTGAGTCCCGATCACGGGGATCGGGACACACACTGCTCTGCTAAGTGTCCCTGACCCGTCCCCCGGCATCACTTACCCGTCCGAGCGGTGTCCCGAGCGGTCCCGGCGTCCTCCATGCGGTCCCGGCTGCGCTGCGTCCCGGAGGTGAGTTTCCGGCAGCAGTGCGGCATCTTCATTGGCAGCAGTGAGATCGCCGTAAAGCGATCTCACTGCTGCCTCTGAGAGTTTCAAAACTGCAACTCCCAGCATGCCCAGATGGCCTTTGGCTTTCTGGGCATGCTGGGAGTTGTAGTTTTGCAACATCTGGAGGCCCACAGTTTGGAGACCACTGTATAATGGTCTCCAATCTGTGCTCTTCCAGATGTTGCAAAACTACAAATCTCAGCATGCTCAGTCTGTCCAGGTATGCTGGGAGTTGTAGTTCTCTAACATCTGGAAGAGCACAGATTGGAGACCATTATACAGTGGTCTCCAAACTGTGGACCTCCAGATGTTGCAAAACTACAACTCCCAGCATGCCCAGACTGCCCAAGCATGCTGGAAGTTGTAGTTCGGCAACATCTGATCCTTCAGATATTGCCGAACTACAACTTCCAGCATGCCTGGGCAGTCTGGGCATGCTGGGAGTTGTAGTTTTGCAACAACTGGAGGCACACTAGTTGGGAAACAATGTCCGTTTCCTACCTCAGTGCCTCCAGCTGTTGCAATTGTTGCAAAACTATAACTCCCAGCATGCACTGACAGACCATGCATGCTGGGAGTTGTAGTTTTGCAACAGCTGGAGGCACACTGGTTTGGAAACACTAAGTTTGGTTGCAAAACACTTGAAAGTTTATTACTTAACTTAGTGTTTCCAAACCAGCGTTCCTCCAGCTGTTGCAAAACTACAACTCCCAGCATGCACGGACAGCCAAAGGGCATGCTCGGAGTTTGCAACAGCTGGATGTTTGCCCCCCCAATGTGAATGTACAGGGTACACTCACATGGGCGGAGGTTTACAGTGAGTGCTGCAAGTTTGAGATGGCGCAAATTTTGCGCTGCAGCTCAAACTTCCAGCGGCAAACTTGCTGTGAACCTCTGCCCATGTGACTGTACCCTAAAAAGACTACACTACACTAACACTAACCTAAAATAAAAAGTAAAAAACACTACATATACACATACCCCTACACAGCCCCCCTCCCCCCAAAAAAATGAAAAACGTCTGGTACGCTACTGTTTCCAAAACGGAGCCTCCAGCTGTTGCAAAATAATAACTCCCAGTATTGCCGGACAGCCATTGACTGTCCAGGCATGCTGGGAGTTTTGCAACAGCTGGAGGCACCCTGTTTGGGAATCATTGGCATAGAATACCCCTATGCAAATCCCTAATTCAGGCCTCAAATGCGCATGGCGCTCTCTCACTTTGGAGCCCTGTCGTATTTCAGGGCAACAGTTTTGGGACACATATGGGGTATCGCCGTACTCGGGAGAAATTGCCTTCCAAATTTTGGGAGGCTTTTTCTTCTTTAACCCCTTATGAAAAGGTGAAGTTGGGGTCTACACCACCATGTTAGTGTAAAAAAATAAATTTTTTACACTGACATGCTGGTGTTGCCCTATACTTTTCATTTTCACAAGAGGTAAAAGGGAAAAAAGACCCCCAAAATTTGTAACGCTATTTCTCTCGACTACGGAGATACCCCATATGTGGGCGCAAAGTGCTCTGGGGGCACACAACAAGGCTAAGAAGGGAGAGTGCGCCATGTACATTTGAGGCGATTTGCACAGGGGTGGCTGATTGTTACAGCAGTTCTGACAAACGCAAAACAATAAATATCCATATGTGACCCCATTTTGGAAACTACACCCCTCACGGAATGTAATAAGGGGTGCAGTGAGCATTTACACCCCACTGGTGTATGACAGATTTTTGGAACAGTGGTCTGTGAAAATGAAAAATAAAATTTTTGATTTGCACAGTCCACTGTTTCAAATATCTGTCAAACGTCAGTGGGGTGTAAATGCTCACTGCACCCCTTATTAAATTCCATGAGGGGTATAGTTTCCAAAATGGGGTCACATGTGGGGGGGTCCACTGTTCTGGCACCATAGGGGCTTCCTAAATGCAACATGCCCCCCAAAAACCCTTTCAGAAAAACTCACTCTCCAAAATCCCATTGTCGCTCCTTCCCTTCTGAGCCCTCTACTGCGCCCGCCGAACACTTTACATACGCATATGAGGTATTTCCTTACTCGAGAGAAATTTGGTTACAAATTTTAGGGTGATTTCTCTCCTTTTACCCCTTGTAAAAATTCAAAAATTGGGTCTACAAGAAAATGCGAGTGTAAAAATTGAAGATTTAGAATTTTCTCCTTCACTTTGCTGCTATTCCTGTGAAACACCTAAAGGGTTAAAACACTTACTGAATGTCATTTTGAATACTTTGGGGGGTGCAGTTTTTATAATGGGGTCATTTATGGGGTATTTCTAATATGAAGACCCTTAAAATCCACTTCCAACCTGAACTGGGCCCTGAAAAATTACGATTTTGAAAATCTTGAGAAAAATTGGAAAATTGCTGCGGAACTTTGAAGCCCTCTGATGTCTTCCAAAAGTAAAAACTTGTCAATTTTTTTATGCAAACACAAAGTAGACATATTGTATATGTGAATCAATATGTAATTTATTTGGAATATCCATTTTCCTTTCAAGCAGAGACTGTCAAAGTTAGAAAAATGCAACATTTTTAAAATTTTCATGAAATTTTTAGATTTTTTACCAAGAAAGCATACAAATATCAGTGAAATTTTACCAATAACATAAAGTAGAATATGTCACAAAAAAACAATCTCGGAATCAGAATGATAAGTAAAAGCATTCCAAAGTTATTAATGTTTAAAGTGACAGTGGTCAGATTTTCAAAAAATGCCCAGGTCATGAAGGTAAAAATGGGCTGGGTCATGAAGGGGTTAATAGAAGACCGGATTAAGAAGAACTGCTTTATAACACTGCACAGTATGATCTATGGTGAAGCGTAACGGAGCTCTGCCTCTCCATAGGCTTATATTACTGTGTCTGGTTACTATATATACTACAGGTAGGGTTGCCACATGACCGGTATTTTACCGGCACAGCCGGTGTTTTGGCTACCCTGCCGGTATTTTTATATAAAAAATATGCAATGGCCGGTATTTATCAAACCAGTCCTCCAACTCCTAGAATGTTGCACCATAACCTATATCATTGTTCCCAACCAGAGCACCTCCAGCTGTTGCAAAACTACAACTCCCAGCATGCCCGGACAGCCAACGGCTGTCCGGGCATGCTGGGAGTTGTAGTTTTGGAATAGCTGGAGGCAGTCCAGGTTGGGAAACACTGACCTATTCTAAATACTACTATATAGTCCAACATTGTGGGAGCTATAGTTTAGATACACATTAGATACACAAGCTGTATCAGGTCATGCTGGAAGTTGTAGTTAGTAACTAACCGCAACTCCCGAATTTTATTTAAAAAAAGCAATCAAAAAGTCCCATAAAAACAACAAAAATGGTACTGTTAAAATCTACAGATCGGGGCGCAAAAAATGAGCCCCCATACAGCCCTGTATAAGGAGAAATAATAAAATTTAAAAAGTTATAGGGGGAGATTTATCAAAACCTGTGCAGAGCAAAAGTTGCCCAGTTGCCCATAGCAACCAATCAGATTGCTGCTTTCATTTTTAACAAGGCCTCTGCAAAATGAAAGAAGCGATCTGATTGGTTGCTATGGGCAACTGGGCAACTTTTCCTCTGCACAGGTTTTGATAAATCTCCCCCATAGGGTTTAGAATAGGCCAAAATTTCCCCCGCAGTTGTATATCCTGTGACGTCACGCATATATAATTACCGTATTTTTCGCCCTATAGGACGCACCGGCGTATAAGACGCACCCAATTTTTAGGGGCAAAATCTAAAAAAATAAAGATTTTGAACCCAATAGTGGTCTTCAACCTGCGGACCTCCAGATGTTGCAAAACTACAACTCCCAGCATGCCCGGACAGCCAACGGCTGTCCGGGCATGCTGGGAGTTGTAGTTTTGCAACATCTGGAGGTCCGCAGATTGAAGACCACTGCAAGAGGAGGTAATACTCACGTGTCCCCGCCGCTCCGGACCCGTCACCTCTGCCCTGGATGTCGCTCCATCGCTGTCGCTGTGTCCCCGTCGCTCCAGAACATCTCTGCTGCCGGCCGGGTATCCTCGCTCTCCGTCGCCGCCATCACGTCGTTACG
This sequence comes from Hyla sarda, assembly GCF_029499605.1. Classification (NCBI taxonomy): domain Eukaryota; kingdom Metazoa; phylum Chordata; class Amphibia; order Anura; family Hylidae; genus Hyla; species Hyla sarda. Next base: position 384,816,827 of record NC_079192.1, on the reverse strand, counting down.
CACGCCGACGCACGTACGCGACGACGTGATGACGAGGAAGGAGAGCGACGGCCATACAGGGGATCCCTGAACGGAGAAGACATCGAGGAGACAGGTAAGGTCCCTCCCGGTGTCCTGTAAGCACTAACCCGGCTATTCAGTCGGGCTGTTCGGGACCGCCGTGGTGAAATCGCGGCGGTCCCGAACAGCCCGACTGAACAGCCGGGTTAGTGTCACTTTCCCTTCAGACGCGGCGGTCAGCTTTGATCGCCGCGTCTGAAGGGTTAATACAGGGCATCACCGCGATCGGTGATGTCCTGTATTAGCCGTGGGTCCCGGCCGTTGATGGCCGCAGGGACCGCCGCGATAGGGGTGTATTCGCCGTATAAGACGCACCGACCTTTTCCCCCCCAAAAAAGTGCGTCTTATACGGCGAAAAATACGGTAATTATGCAAATTAGTATAGCCGGTATATATATATATATTATTTTTTTTTTTTTGCAAGAAAGGTGGCAACCCTAACTACAGGTTTGATCTACATAGCAGTACACTTCCTGTAATGTGATACTACCTCCCGTCCAGAGATCAGGCTCCATGGAGAACACATTTACAGGGTAAGTTTGCAGGGTTTGGAATGAATTAAATTACTCAGAACATGAAATATTGTACAGAATAAATGAGGATATATAGACGGTGAGCTGGATATATAACTTCTTTATACTTGATGGTTCCTGTGCAGGGAGGGAAACCTTTCACTGAAACCTTCAGAGCAGTCTATGACATGAGGGAAGTCAATGCATTCATCTTCTCACTGCTCTGGACTCTGCACATCTGAAGTGTCTCGGATTATTGACTTCATGTATTTCTTCCCCGTGACAACCGCAGAATAAAATACATTGGCGTTAGTAATGGCTGCATGACTCGCCGGAACATAGAAGAGTCAGAAACAGTTTAAAAATGTAATATATCATTTGCTATTATAATCTGTAAGATGTTCTGACGCTATACATTACCTGTTGTGAAATTCTCTTTTTTGAGTTTATGGAATTCAAGGGGTGGAAAACATTTATTTTTTAATCAACTGGTGAAAGTTAAAAAACAGATTTCTAAATGACTTCTATAAAAAAAATAAAAAAATAAAAAAATCTTTATCCTTCCAGTACTTATAAGTGGCTGTATATTACAGACAAAGTTCTTTTGTTTTTGGATTTCTTTTTTCTTTCTGTCCACAGTGCTCTCTGCTGACACCTCTGTCTGTAACAGGAACTGGCCAGAGCAGGATAGGTTTTCTATGGGTATTTGCTCCTGTTCTGGACAGTTCCTGATACAGACAGAGGTGTTAGCAGAGAGCACTGTGGTCAGAAAAAAAAAGAGTTTTCTCTGTAGTATATAGCAGCTGATAAGTACTGGAAGGATTAATTTTAATAGAAGTAAATTACAAATCTGTTTAACTTTCTGGAACCAGTTGATAAAAAAAAAAAAAAAAAATTTCCACCGGAGTACCCCTTTTACGACGCAGGACGTATATTTACATCCTGCGCCGGCTCCTGCGATATGAAGCGGGGTCGCGCTGCGACCCCGCATCACATCACGTCAGTCCCGGCGCTCATCAACGGCCGGGACCCGCGGCTAATACCACACATCGCCGATCGCGGCGATGTGCGGTATTAACCCATTATAAGCGGCGGTCAAAGGTGACCTCCGCTTCTAAAGCGAAAGTGAAAGTATCCCGGCTAGTCAGTCGGGCTGTTCGGGACCGCCGCGGTGAAATCGCGGCATCCCGAACAGCTTACAGGACACCGGGAGGGACCTTACCTGCCTCCTCGGTGTCCGATCGACGAATGACTGCTCCGTGCCTGAGATCCAGGCAGGAGCAGTCAAGCGCCGATAACACTGATCACAGGCGTGTTAATACACGCCTGTGATCAGGATGAGAGATCAGTGTGTGCAGTGTTATAGGTCCCTATGGGACCTATAACACTGCAAAAAAAAAGTAAAACTAAAGTGTTAATAAAGATCATTTAACCCCTTCCCTAATAAAAGTTTGAATCACCCCCCTTTTCCCATAAAAAAAATAAAACAGTGTAAATAAAAATAAACATATGTGGTATCGCCGCGTGCGTAAATGTCCGAACTATAAAAACATATCATTAATTAAACCGCACGGTCAATGGTGTACGCGCAAAAAAATTCCAAAGTCAAAAAGTCCGATCAAAACAAAAATTGTACCAATAAAAACTTCAGATCACGGCGCAAAAAATGAGTCCTCATACCGCCCTGTACGCGGAAAAATAAAAAAGTTATAGGGGTCAGAAGATGACATTTTTAAACGTATAAATTTTCCTTCATGTAGTTATGATTTTTTTCCAGAAGTGCGACAAAATCAAACCTATATAAGTAGGGGATCATTTTAACCATATGGACCTACAGAATAATGATAAGGTGTCATTTTTACCGAAATATGCACTGCGTAGAAACGGAAGCCCCCAAAAGTTACAAAATGGCGTTTTTTCTTTGATTTTGTCGCACAATGATTTTTTTTTCTGTTTCGTCGTGAATTTTTGGGTAAAATGACTAATGTCACTGCAAAGTAGAATTGGTGACGCAAAAAATAAGCCATAATATGGATTTTTAGGTGGAAAATTGAAAGGGTTATGATTTTTAAAAGGTAAGGAGGAAAAAACGAAAGTGCAAAAACTGAAAAACCCGAGTCCTTAAGGGGTTAAGTTGTTCAGAGAGTGCTCATGTGTGTATGGGAATAGGAAGATGGTTTTTGCTAAATTTCCCCTTTAAGCAGAATCCGGAGGAAAAATTCAGCTCGGAAATTTTGTCCCATTGCATTCAATGCTTTCAAAATTGGCTAAGAATCTTAAAGCCCCCGTGCACATTTAACACGTGCCTCCCTATTTTTCCCTGGCAGATTATGTCATTTGAGAGACAAAACTATTATGTTAATTTTTAAGTACCCAATCCTTTTGTTCTCAAGGAGAAAAGCAGAACCTAGAGGAGTCCGGCAGCAGCTCCACTCAGAACACATGAACGCTTCTATGGGCCAGCTTAAAGGGGTACTGGTGCCAGAAAGTTAAACAGAGTTGTAAATTACTTCTATTAAAAAATCTTTATCCTTCCAGTACTTTTTAGCAGCTGTATGCTACAGAGGAAATTCTTTGCTTTTTGAATTCTTTTTTTGTCTTGTCCACATAGAATTATTCCTGCTCTGGACAGTTCCTGACATGGACAGAGGTGTCAGCAGAGAGCACTGTGGAAAGACAGAAAAGGAAATAAAAAAATAAAAGAACTTCCTCTTCATTATACAGCAGCTGATAACTACTGGAAGGATTAAGATTTTTAAATAGACGTAATTTACAAATCTGTTTAACTTCCTGGCACCAGTTGATTTAACAAAAAAATTTCCACAGGAGTGCCCCTTTAAGGGTATATTCACGCGGAATTTCGGCAGCATATTTGCTGTGGAAAATCTGCAGCGGATTTTGCTACCATTGACTTCAATGGGTCAGCAGTAAATCCGCAATCAAGGCAGATTTGCAGATTTTCCATTGAAGTAAATGGTAGCAAAATCTGCTGCGGATTTTTCACTGCAAATACACTGCTGAAATCCTGCAGGTAATCCGCCTGTGTGAATGTACCCTAAGAGATGTCTATACACCTTAGACTTTAGTTGGCCAAATCCGCTGACTTTGGTGGGTTTGGCCGACTGTCTAAAGAGTATAGCTGCCTCTTGATGCTCTCCTGATGTTTGGGGGGACCTAGTGTAAAGGAGGAATGGGGGTGACTTATTGTTTTTTTACCTGCTTTCTTTAAAGAATTATAAGGACATCTGTAACTAATGAACTGTTTTTAAATGTGGGAGCCTGAATTTTTTATTTTAGCTTTTGAAAGTGGTAAAAATGTAAAATTATTTATTTTAAATATTTCAGCTTTTTACCTTTTCTAGCCTCAAATCCCTCTGTCATAGTCACAGGAGCACTAGTGCCATTGGCTGCTGGTGTGGCCTGGGTCCTGTTCAGATATTACAATGGCCCATCATACAGACATGGCAGTGTGGGTGTGAAGACGCAGCAGGCTCTACGTCGGTATGTGCTGTTTGAATCCACCCATGGGAAACCGGACAGCGTACTCCAGGCATTTAAGGAATATGCCATTAAGGATCATGCTATGAAGATGCTGCTGTTCACTGTAGAGAAAGGTACGTGCAAAATAGACACAGAATTGTCATACGCAACCCAGGACTGTATTTGCACCTTTTGGCCTGTGCCCGGGAGGCAATTTTTAGGGGGGCAACACTTAAGTTAGTAAAAAAAAAAAAATTATAAATGGTTTTAATGTAGCTGCTACCACCATACTGTGGCCTGGAGATAAAAAAAAAAAAAAAAGATAATTTTGTGGTGGCCCAGTACAGGAGTTGTACCCAGGGGTCAAGTCCTGGGGAAAAAAGTTTGGGAACTCACGTTAGATTTCCACTTAAAGGGGTACTAGACATCTTATAGGGGATAGGGGATAAGATGGCTGATCCCGGGGGTCCCATCGCTGGGGACCCCCACATTCTCCCTGCTGCTCCCGGTGTTTGTTTAGAGCGTTGGGTGAAGCAACAAAGGCTCATGACTCACGGTCACGGCCCCTCAATGCAAGTGGATGGGAGGGGGCGTGACATAGACTTGCATTGAGGGGGCATTACTGTGATGTCACGAGCCTCTGCCCTACATCACCAGTCATCTGGCATGGAGTGAAGTTCGCTCCGTGCACCGGATGTCTGGGGTGCCGCAGCCGGGACCCCCGCGATCAGACATCTTATCCCCTATCCTATAGATGGGGGATAACATGTCTAGAGGCAGAGTAACCCTTTAAGGGCTAGTCCTGCAGGACTCCTGCTAATGGGAACTGCGTTCCTGCTGTGGAAAAAGTGCAGGAACTCCGTTCCCATGAGTTCCTGCAGGACTTGAGCCCTGGTTGTACCCCTGTACCCTTGCTGCCCTGTCAGGCAGCCTCCCTGCAGTGTCCCCTGAGCCCCCCTTGTATTGTATATATAAACGTTATGTCTTTAAGAATATTTGTCATGTGATTAAACAGTTGTCATGTGAGTGTAATCCAGTGAGGTATCAGTGATCATGTGACCTTAGGGTGACCTATGGACCTCTCCTACTCTCCCCCATAGAAGCCCTGGGTGGATCTAGCTCACTCTCTGTTCCTGCTTAGTGCAGTCAAGTCCTAGGAGTGTGTCTGGAGTCCATAGGACACCTCAAGTCAGTCCAGCAGCCACAAGTCTACAAGTAAGCTACAATTGGGGTATAGTCAGACCCAGTCAAGTCAGTCAAAGTCATCTTATATCAAGTCAGAGTGGCCTGCACTAAAATTGTCCAAGTCCACTGCAAGTCCCAGCAAGCCCTAAAGGTCTCTGAAGTCACTGGTCACCTCTGTGGGCCTGACTAAGCTGTATAGACCAGGGGTCTCAAACGCCCGGCCTGCATTTTCAGCCCACGGAATGAAATTTTGCAGCCCGGGCGCCGGGCAGATGATTTCCTAAGGCATTTAGCCCTGCTTCGGGGAAACAGTGCTAAATGCCATAAGTTTTCACACACGTTGGCACACACTGCTACTGTGCCTATCTCTCCCTGCTGCAGCCTATAACGAGCCTTCCTGGAGGGATGTACGCAATTGGTGACATCATCGCATCCGCAGCGCAGGACGCCGGGACACTGACGTCCAGTGATGACGTCACCTAATGCGCGTACCCCCGCATAGAAGGCTCGTTTTAGGCTGCAGCAAGGAGATGTAAGTACTGTAGCTGTGAAACTTAACTTAACTTGCCTAATTACTTGCCTAATATGGGAGGAATGCCAGGTCCAGATGGCATTCACCCCCGTGTTCTAAAGGAATTAAGTAGTGTAATAGACAGACCTCTATTTTTACTATTCATGGACTGGTGCATGGCAAATGTGGTGCCAATATTTAAAAAGGGGACAAAAGGTGACCCCGGAAATTTTAGACCTGTTAGTTTAACCTCCGTTGTATGTAAATTGTTTGAGGGTTTTCTAAGAGATGCTATTTTGCAGTATCTTGATAAAAATAAATGTATGACTCCATATCAGCGTGGCTTTATGATAGATCCGTCCTGTCAAACTAACCTGATCAGCTTTTATGAGGAGGTGAGCTCCAGACTGGACCAGGGGCAATCGCTGGATGTCGTATATCTAGATTTTTCCAAAGCATTTGATACGGTTCCACATAAACGGTTGGTGCATAAAATGAGAAGGATTGGGCTGGGGGAGAATGTGTGTAAGTGGGTAAGTAACTGGCTCAGTGATAGGAAACAGAGGGTGGTTATTAATGGTACTTATTCTGATTGTGTGCCTCTAACTAGTGGGGTACCACAGGGGTCAGTCTTGGGTCCTGTCCTATTTAATATATTCATTAATGACCTTGTAGAGGGGTTGAATAGTAAAGTAGCAATCTTTGCAGATGATACTAAACTCTGTAAAGCGGTAAACACAATAGAGGACAGGGCACTGTTACAAATGGAACTGGATAGGTTGGAGGTTTGGGCTGGGAAGATGCAGATGAGGTTCAACACTGATAAATGTAAGGTAATGCACATGGGGAGGAAAAATCTGGCCTGGGATTATGTATTAAATGGGAGCACACTTGGGACGACTGACGTGGAAAAGGACTTAGGAGTCTTAGTTAATAGTAAATTTAGCTGTAGTGACCAGTGTCGGGCAGCTGCTGCCAAGACAAATAAAATCATGGGGTGGATCAATAGGGGCATAGATGCCCACGACAAGGAAATAATTCTACCGCTGTACAAATCACTAGTCAGACCACACATAGAATACTGTTTACAGTACTGGGCACCAGTGTACAAGAAAGATATAGTGGAGCTGGAGAGGGTTCAAAGACAGGCAACCAAGGAAATACGGGGAATGGGAGGACTACAGTACCTAGAAAGATTATCAGAATTAGGGTTATTTAGTTTAGAAAAAAGAAGGCTTAGGGGAGACCTAATAACAATGTATAAATATATCAGGGGACAGTACAGAGATCTCTCCCATGATCTATTTATACCCAGGACTATATCTATAACAAGGGGGCATCCTCTACGTTTAGAGGAAAGAAGGTTTCTACACCAGCACAGACGGGGGTTCTTTACTGTAAGAGCAGTGAGACTGTGGAATTCTCTCCCGGAGGAGGGGGTCATGGGGAACTCTGTAAAATAATTTAAAAGGGGTCTGGATGCATTTTTGGAGAGTAAGAACTGGTTATGTATATTCGAATTATAGGGACAGAACGTTGATCCAGAGATTTATTCTGATGCCATATTTGGAGTCGGGAAATAATTTTTACCTCTAGTATGAGGGTTTTTTGCCTTCCTCTGGATTAACTCAGTAGGGACTCATTAGGGATATAGGTTGAACGTGATGGACTCTGGTCTTTTTTCAACCTTATGAACTATGTTACTATATGTTATCACCAGGGGCCAACCTATCTTCTTAGGGGGCATAATTGTTTAAATAGGAGCCCTACCTGCCAGGGGTAATATGTATCTGGGGGCCTGTACACCTATTGGGAAGCCTACCTGATCATCAGGGGCTTCTATACCTACTTGGGATCCCTACCTGATGGGAGTCATATCTATATTGGGGCCTATGTACCTACCAGATGGGGGTCATATCTATATGGGGGCCTGGGGGAATGATGGGGGAATTATATGTGAGGGGCGCATGATGGGGGCATTATATATGAGGGGTGCATGATGGGGGCATTATATATGAGGGGTGCATGATGGGGGCATTATATGTGAGGGGCGCATGCGGCCCCAGATAATTTGAGTTTGAGACCCTTGGTATAGACTATTCCACCTGTCCAACTCAGTAAAGCTACTGTTGTTCCGTAAGTTGGCGTCAGAGTCATTATTGCCCCCATGCCTAGCCTAGGATTCAGCGGTATACCTTCGGGTGGTATTGAGGATAAACCACGCCCTGGCATCACGAATACAAGGGGTTATTGCCATCTGCCCCAAGGGTAATTTCATCTGCCCTGCATCACACCCTCTACCACAACTTTTGGCATCCAATCACAGGATACGGGTGTGCGCCTTATGCCTAAAATACCCCCCCAGTCTAAACTGTGTCCAGTATTGCTGAGTAAAATTTACTAAAATTGCGCCAGAAAGTGTATGGGATTTTGTCTGTGAAAAGTTAATGTTGAGAGGCGCTTGTGAAAAAGAGGGGGAGGTGAAGAAAAGACTGTTATTTGCCATTGTGAACTGTAGAGAGTCTATACCTGAAAGGGTTAAACTGTTGGAAGAAAAGCGTGCGATGTCTCGCCAAAGCCAGCGTCCCACCCCTGGGCGTGGAAGTCAAGTCACGGTTTTTAATCCTAAGTGGAACCTGAAAGAAAAGATCCGCCTCTTGTTGCCGGGGGGCAGAAGAAGATAATGCACCGCTGAGTGACTTCTGGTCCCAGGCCCTCCCGATGATGACAAGCGGAGACGGCCCTCTTCAGTCTTGCGGAAGTTCCTGGTGAGAGCAAGATGGCGGAGGCACAGCAAAGCACAAGAGCAGAGAGACTCAAGATGGTGCCGGAGACCTGGAAAGTTGCCATGGTGCAGATGTTCCAGGAGTTAGCGGATCATGCCTAGCCCAGGATCCAGCGGTATACCTTCGGGTGGTATTGAGGATAAACCACGCCCTGGCATCACGAATACAAGGGGTTATTGCCATCTGCCCCAAGGGTAATTTCATCTGCCCTGCATCACACCCTCTACCACAACTTTTGGCATCCAATCACAGGATTCGGGTGTGCGCCTTATGCCTAAAATACCCCCCAGTCTAAACTGTGTCCAGTATTGCTGAGTAAAATTTACTAAAATTGCGCCAGAAAGTGTATGGGATTTTGTCTGTGAAAAGTTAATGTTGAGAGGCGCTTGTGAAAAAGAGGGGGAGGTGAAGAAAAGACTGTTATTTGCCATTGTGAACTGTAGAGAGTCTATACCTGAAAGGGTTAAACTGTTGGAAGAAAAGCGTGCGATGTCTCGCCAAAGCCAGCGTCCCACCCCTGGGCGTGGAAGTCAAGTCACGGTTTTTAATCCTAAGTGGAACCTGAAAGAAAAGATCCGCCTCTTGTTGCCGGGGGGCAGAAGAAGATAATGCACCGCTGAGTGACTTCTGGTCCCAGGCCCTCCCGATGATGACAAGCGGAGACGGCCCTCTTCAGTCTTGCGGAAGTTCCTGGTGAGAGCAAGATAGCGGAGGCACAGCAAAGCACAAGAGCAGAGAGACTCAAGATGGTGCCGGAGACCTGGAAAGTTGCCATGGTGCAGATGTTCCAGGAGTTAGTGGATCATGCCTAGCCCAGGATCCAGCGGTATACCTTCGGGTGGTATTGAGGATAAACCACGCCCTGGCATCACGAATACAAGGGGTTATTGCCATCTGCCCCAAGGGTAATTTCATCTGCCCTGCATCACACCCTCTACCACAACTTTTGGCATCCAATCACAGGATACGGGTGTGCGCCTTATGCCTAAAATACCCCCCAGTCTAAACTGTGTCCAGTATTGCTGAGTAAAATTTACTAAAATTGCGCCAGAAAGTGTATGGGATTTTGTCTGTGAAAAGTTAAAGTTAAGAGGCGCTTGTGAAAAAGAGGGGGAGGTGACGAAAAGACTGTTATTTGCCATTGTGCACTGTAGAGAGTCTATACCTGAAAGAGTTAAACTGTTGGAAGAAAAGCGTGAGATGTCTCGCCCAAGCCAGCGTCCCACCCCTTGGCGTGGAAGTCAAGTCACGGTTTCTAATCCTAAGTGGAACCTGAAAGAAAAGATCCGCCCCTTGTTGCCGGGGGGCAGAAGAAGAGGATGAACCGCTGAGTGACTTCTGGTCCCAGGCCCTCCCGATGATGACAAGTGGAGCCGGCCCTCTTCAGTCTTGTGGAAGTTCCTGGTGAGAGCAAGATGGAGGAGGCACAGCAAAGCACGAGAGCAGAGAGACTCAAGATGGTGCCGGAGACCTGGAAAGTTGCCACGGCGCAGATGTTCCAGGAGTTAGCGGATCATGCCTAGCCCAGGATCCAGCGGTATAAATTCGGGTGGTATTGAGAATAAACCACGCCCTAGCATCACGAATACATAGGGTTAATGCCATCTGCCCTTAAGGTAATTCCATCTGCCCTGCATCACACCCTCTACCACAGTTGAATCCACATTGGTCAGAATGGTTGTGAATTTTACCTGTAGATTTGCAGCTGCTCATTGTTTTGTGGGTTTTTGATTGATTTCACCACATTCTGTGTATGGAGGATGAGATTCACAATGAATCGGCAACAAAATCCACATGTGCTTTTTATGCTATGTTTACACAACAGAATTTTCGTTCGGAATTCCACAAAAGAATTTCGCACAGAGATTCTGCAGCAGCAGAGTCCCATTGATTCTAATGCAATGCACTGTGCAGATGGCAGAATTTCTGTGCCAGATGTTTGTAGCATGGAAATCCTTATTCCGGCATTCAAAAGAACATTGAACATGTTCAATATTTCTGTGGAGTCTATTGAGATGGTGTATTACCAAGCAGTTTTAGCCCAGTTTGCAGATTGTCCACACAGAGAGTTTCCGTGCGGATGTTCTGCCATGTGAACACGTCCTTATTGTATATTTGTGACAGATCTGTGTGCAAAAAATTCCAGTGTGTGCGGAATCGGGGGTATTCAGTCGAAGTGCCTAGGGAGCACTCTTCATTGGACACTGTGTAATACTTTATTTTATCTGTGGTGGCGCTGTTAGATTATTGAACACTTGCTGTTAGGTTTTCCCACAAAATCCAGCTGATTTCCAGGTCCCAGTAGCAGGACATCATGGTCACCAGTATTTCAATGAAACTTATCAAAAATAGACTTTCCAACCCTTTTAAATAATTGATACTTTTCTATGTCTGTTGACTATTTCTTTTTGACAATTTAGATCATTTTGAATTATTGATATTTTTACTTTATGTTTGTCTTAATTATTAGGTTTTAATGTTTTCTAGGTTTTGGTCCCTCATTCTATTGTTCTCTTGTTTACTAATATGTTTTTTGTTTTTTTTACAGATCATTTTCTAGAGGTAGTTGCCAAACAGCGTTATCCCAGAACAACCCTTGTGTTGGGCACACAATGTGGATATTCCGCTATACGTCTCCTGCAACTTCTGCCCCCAGATGGAATGTTGTATGCTGTGGAACAAGATGAAAGCATGGCAGAGTCTGCCGAGGAGATGATTCTAGTTGCTGGTTTTAAAAACAATCGGGTAAAATGAAAATTAAGAATTTTCTTTTATACTTAAAGGGGTATTCCAGGAAATAAATTCTTTTTATATATATCAACAGGCTCCAGAAAGTTAAACAGATTTATAAATTACTTCTATTAAAAAAATCTTAATCCTTCTGATAATTATCAGCTGCTGAAGTTGAGCTGTTCTTTTCTGTCTGACAACAGTGCTCTCTGCTGACACCTCTGCTTGTCTCGGGAATTGCACAGACTAGAAGAGGTTTGCTATGGGGTCTTGCCTCTACTCTGGACAGTTCCCGAGACACGTGTCATCAGAGAGCACTTAGACAGAAAAGAACCACTCCACTTCAGCAGCTCATAAATACTGAAAGGATTAAGATTTTTTAATAGAAGTAATTTACAAATCTGTTTAACTTTCTGGAGCCAGTTGATATATATATATATAAAGTTTTTTTCCTGGATAACCCCTTTAAGTATGTATGTGTACTGTCACTTTTCTCATGATGTAGAGACATGTCCAACTTTTGATCGATCAGGGTCTGAATGTTCAGACCCCGACCAATTGCGAGAATGGGAGCTAAGCGCATTCTCTCCTGGCTTTGTGCCATGTGAAGAGACAAATTTACAATGTAAGTTCATGGGATTGTCTCCATCGCTGGCACATAGAGTAGGATGAGAAACACTGAACTGCCTGCTTTTATCCCTTGATGGTTCTAGCGATCGGTAGGGGTCTGAGCACTCAGACCCTGACCGATCAAAACTTTTGAAATGCTTATAGGACATGTCAAAGGATTTTTAAAGCGACAATTAATTAGGAAAACACAGCTACCTGTCTTCAGGTTTTGTGTGGTATTACAACTCAGCTCCATTCACTTCAGGGGAACTGAACTGCATTACCACAAACAAACTGAAGGCAAGAGTGACGCTGTTTATGGGAGAAAGCAGCAATGTTTTTCAAATCTTGGGAAAACTCCTTTAATCATTAGTTGCCTTCACTTACTATAAAGTCATTGTCCACCCTGCTTTTAATGTGAATAGATTCAGTTCTGTATTAACCTCACAATGTGTATTGTCATTTTTTTAGTTTTTTAATAATTATATGTATAGCCTCAGGCGTTTTCTGAGTACAGCTGGAAAATTGAGGAAAAGAATTGTACTCACTCCTAAATCTGCCTCTCTAACAGTACTCCTGATCCTTCGGTGTCCCCTGCTGAGCCTGCTGCATTAATGTTATGTACATTGTTCATGTAAGGGTATAGCCAGTCACAGAGACCGCTAAGGTCAGAGATTGTCTAAACATCCCGGAAAACCCCTTTAAATTATAAGATTCTGGCTGCTTGCAGCCACCACTAGGGGGAGCTAACTGCATACAGTGCAGGGAATTTGAAGATCTATATTAGATCCCATATTACCAAAATCATCAACACAGAAAACAAGGTGTTAAAAGGTTCATTACTCTGAAGTTAAGCTCCACTTTGAAACTTCATTATGCCGAAATAGCGGTGACTCCTTTTTAGACACTTCAATGTGACATTTGACACTTACCAGAGATCCTTGTTATGTAAACCAACATCTTCTGCTGCTTTCTTCTAGTTTAAACTGTTGTGTCAACATCCAGTAGATGCCATTCGTGACCTGAAAAGCCAGTTTGGAGTAAAGAAGGTGGATTTTGTGTTGATGGATCAGTGTGATCGGTATGTCGAGGCCTTGCTGGCTATGGCAGAGGTTGGTATTCTGCACCCTGGGTCTTTAATTTTAGCAAACAACACCGACCATCCAACATCTGAGGACTTCAGGACATACATCAAAGGAGCTGATGGTTATAGAATTGTGGATGCCTGCAAGGGGTTACTGAAAATGGAATATGTACCGTCTGAATAACCAAAGTGTGATAGGTGACTGACCAGATATACTGAACATAGCAACATATTTAAGCAGTTCACCAGTGGAGCTCGATTCTATTTATGCAAAGGAAGTTTGAGGGAAAAAGCTATGTTTTTTTTTTTGTTCTAATTCTATATAACCAAGTCTAATGTGTTAATGTGTATTTATTTGTTTTTTTGTATGATTCAAATTTCGGGTATTAAACTGGTTATTTCCCCAATATTATGTCCCATCATCTATGTTCCTGGACTTTAGTATCTCCTTTTCTTTGATCTGGTTCTGCTATGAGGGTTTGTTCACATGGCGGAAGTTCTGCAAGTCTGAACAAAAGTTTGCTGAACGGAATTGCAGAATTTTTTAGGAATTTCGGTGGAATTCTGTGTTCTCTAAACATATAAGACCGGCCTTATATTTTTGCAGAAATCAGAATTTCCGCAGTAGAATTCCCGCCGCAAAAATTCCTCTGTCTGAATGGGACTGCGGAATCCTGTTCGAAACAATGGGCTGTAAATACAGCAGAATGTCTGGCTAAAGTCCTAAAAAAGTTGGCCCCAAAGAACCATCAAACTGGGGAACATCATGAAGAAAATTTATTTTTATACCCTGGGGCCTTTGAATGGGCAAATATCTAAAGGCCCTATCACATAGGCTTATGCGCCGTGTAAAAAAGCACCAATCTTGAAGAATGGTGCTTATTTAGGGAACCTACTACAGGGCTTGGCCAACTTCCAGAAAAGGCTACACAAATGATTGGTTGTTCGGTCAGGGTCCTTTTGCTTTATTGAGTCATTCATTGGCTGATCTTTGGCACAAGTACCCTCTTCTGCCTTGTGTAATAGGTCTCTTAGGCCATGTTTACACCTTGGAATTTCCGTGCACATTTCCACATTGGAATTCTGCACGGAGATTCCGCTGCAGCAGAGCCCCATTGAATTCAATGGGATTCTGCTGCGCTGTGCACACGGCAGAATTTCAGCGCCAGATCTTTCTGGCACAGAATTTCAGATTTCCATCTTCACAGAAATTCGAGGAGATTTTCCGTGCGGACATTTCAAGCTGTGAACACAGCCTTAGGGTCTTTAAATGGGCACTCTCATTAAAACAAATTTTTGCTATTGCACTCCTTACGGTAAATAAAAAATCTTTCTAATATACTTTGTTTAGAAAAATGAAATTTTCTATGTTTCATTTGTGTTTAAAAAAGCTGCCACTAAACTGCACAGACTTTGGACTCCTATTGGCCTGGCAGAAGTCCAAAATCAGGAAATGCAGTCTGGAGTGCGGAGGGGTGTGTGTGCAGCCTTAGCCAATCATAGCTCATCTCACACTGAACTGCTCGGGGCTGAGTGTAGCAGAGTGAGGGATGAAGTTCTCCCCTGTATGGCTTCAGATGATGTCACGTCTGCTGGGGAACGCCCCTTTCCCAGTCTGTGAATCTGACTGAGGCTGAGCAGAAAATACACAGCAATATCAAGTTAAAAAACTAACAAATAAAAATAAAGGCAGGGGGTGGTTTATCATGATGGGGGCAGTGAACTGGGAGGATTATACAATTTAACAAGATCATGAGAGGTACACTTTAGGACATTTGTCCTTATAATACCACATTTTGGACATTTATAGTAAACGCACATTTTCTGGTCAGCATGCAAAAACCTATGGCTTTCTATGCAGTGTACTACTTGCCTAACAGAGTATCAGAAGTTTCTTGTAGGTCCTGGATCTAGGACCATAGGTCCAGCAGGAGAAAACCATGATTGAGGATTATTATTTGGAAACCGAGGCAATTCTTATAGATTTTTTCACCTGGCCCTGCACCCGACCAAGGATCCCCGTATCCGAATAAGCCTTCAAATCCAAATCAAGTTGCTGGACAAAGAGCAGCAAAATTTCCAAAAACTAATTTCAGGAGATTTGCTCATATGCAGAAGACATCTGATTGGCTCAAAGCACACAGAAGACAGGGAAAAATAGGGTTTAAGGAAATTTCGGTAAAGTATTAAAGGGGTATTCCAGGAAAAAAACTATTTTTTTTATATCAACTGGCTCCAGAAAGTTAAACAGATTTGTAAATTACTTCTATTAGAAAATTTTAATCCTTCCAATAATTATCAGCTGCTGAAGTTGAGTTGTTCTTTTCTGTCTGGCAACAGTGCTCTCTGCTGACATCTCTGCTTGTCTCGGGAACTGCACAGAGTAGAAGAGGTTTGCTATGGCGATTTGCTTCTACTCTGGACAGTTCCCGAGACAGGTGTCATCAGAGAGCACTTAGGCAGAAAAGAACAACTCAACTTCAGCAGCTCATAAGTACTGAAAGGATTAAGATGTATTAATAGAAGTAATTTACAAATCTTTTTAACTTTCTGGAGCCAGTTGATATATATAAAAAAAAAGTTTTTCCTGGAATACCCCTTTAATGTTGTTGAGCACCAAGCTTAAGTCCAGCTTGGTAGGTCAGCAATTCATTGGGGATTTTGACATCATAGCAATGGTATATGAGAGACTCCACTTGACTTTTTCCACTACTGTGTATGGGAGTCTCCACTTAATTTCTCAGAGTCCAAAAGTCAAGTTCCAGACTCAGGATATATTCTTTGAATCTTTGAATTATAAAAAAGATACTTTCTTCCTAGGAAAGAATGTCAGTAGTATTGCGATGTCAGTAATATTTCCAAACTGCTTAGCATGGCACAGAATCTCTGCCAGCAGTGCCTTGTTGATACCAAAGGGAGTGACTAGGAAGTTCTCTGTCCATAGAGAATGCTAGGTGGTTGGGAGTGTACGGATATCACTCAGCAGCCATCACTTACAGAACATTAACCCCTTAAGGACTTTTTACGTTTTCATTTTTTCCTCCTCGCCTTCTAAAAATCATAACTCTTTTATATTTTCATCCACAGACTAGTATGAGAGCTTGTTTTTTGCGCGACCAGTTGTCCTTTGTAATGACATAACTCATTATATCATAAAATGTATGGCGCAACCAAAAAACACTATTTTTGTGGGGAAATTAAAACGAAAAACGCAATTTTGCTAATTTTGGAAGGTTTCGTTTTCACGCCGTACAATTTATGGTAAAAATGACGTGTGTTCTTTATTCTGAGGGTCAATACGATTAAAATGATACCCATTATTACATACTTTTCTATTATTGTTGCGCTTAAAAAAAATCACAAACTTTTTAACCAAATTAGTACGTTTATAATCCCTTTATTTTGATGACCTCTAACTTTTTTATTTTTCCGTATAAGCGGCGGTATGAGGGCTCATTTTTTTGCGCCATGATCTGTACTTTTTTTTTTATACCACATTTGCATATAAAAACTTTTAATAAATATTTTTTCATTTTTTTTTTATAAAATGTATTAAAAAAGTTGGAATTTTGGACTTTTTTTTTTTTCATTCACGCCGTTCACCGTACGGGATCATTAACATTTTATTTTAATATTTCGGACATTTACGCACACGGCGATACCAAATATGTCTATAAAAAAAAATTTTTACGCTTTTTGGGGGTAAAATAGGAAAAAACTGACGTTTTACTTTTTATTGGGGGAGGGGATTTTTCACTTTTTTTTTACTTTTACTTTTACATTTTTTAACATTTTTTTTTACACTTGAATAGTCCCCATAGGGGACTATTCATAGCAATAGCATGATTGCTAATACTGATCTGTTCTATGTATAGGACATAGAACAGATCAGTGTTTTCGGTGATCTTCTGCTCTGGTCTGCTCGATCACAGACCAGAGCAGGAGACGCCGGGAGCCGGACGGAGTAAGGAGAGGGGACCTCCGTGCGGCGTTCAGAATGATCGGATCCCCGCAGCAGCGCTGCGGGCGATCCGATCATTCATTCAAATCGCGCACTGCCACAGATGCCGGGATCTGTATAGATCCCGGCACCTGAGGGGTTAATGGCGGACGCCCGCGAGATCGCGGGCGTCGGCCATTGCCGGCGGGTCCCTGGCTGCGATCAGCAGCCGGGATCAGCCGCACATGACACGGGCATCGCTCCGATGCCCGCGGTTATGAACAGGACGTAAATGTACGTCCTGGTGCGTTAAGTACCACCGCACCAGGACGTACATTTACGTCCTGCGTCCTTAAGGGGTTAAAGGGTTATCCAGGAAAAAAACTTTTTTTTTTTTATAGATCAACTGGCTCCAGAAAGTTAAACAGATTTGTTAATAATTTCTATTAAAAAATCTTAATCCTTTCAGTACTTATGAGCTTCTGAAGTTAAGGTTGTTCTTTTCTAAGTGCTCTCTGATGACACGTGTCTCGGGAACCGCCCAGTTTAGAAGAGGTTTGCTATGGGGATTTGCTTCTAAACTGGGTGGTTCCCAAGACACGTGTCATCAGAGAGCACTTACACAGTAAAGAACAACCTTAACTTCAGAAGCTCATAAGTACTGAAAGGATTAAGATTTTTTAATAGAAGTAATTTACAAATCTGTTTAACTTTCTGGAGCCAGTTGATATATATATATAAAAAACAGTTTTTTTTCCTGGATAACCCCTTTAAGCCCATGGTCTTTGAACACTTCCTTAATGTTAAGATAGAATTATCTCAATGACTGTGTTAGGTGACTTCCAGTACAAGATGGAATTTTTATCTTTTTTATTGAATTGAACACAGTCCATATAAGGAATTGACATACAAAAAAGGTGCAAAAAAAACTAGAAAACTCAATTAAACATAGATAAATAACATAAATTATTAAAAAGAATGTTACGAGTCAAACATATGTTCTCTGCCCAGATGACTGGTCTTTATAGATGAATTCTGTTCAACAGAAACAATTAGATGGCAGGGCTGGAAAGCCATTGGTTTTAATGGATGATGAATAACTTGGTGTGATTAGCATTGAGAACTATATGGTAATGATGACCGGATATAGTGCATCTAGATCAGTGATACCCAACTGGGGGCCTTGGGGGGTCCACATGTACCCTCGAGTGCCTCATGTGATGCCCCCTGAATTCATATAACTATGAAGAGCAGAAGAGCTACTCTGTTATGGGGGAATTTAATATTTTTCATTTCCATAGTTGTTTGGGTATTTTCATGAAAATGATATAAATTTATGGTCTTTTTAAATGTACATATACGTGTTGTTTTTTCCCTCCATAAAAAAGTTTATAAAGGAAATGTCAGCCACAAATACAGTTGTGTAACAAAAAGTTATACTTGTGTTGGCCATGACCCAGCCCAACATAAATGCGATGTCCATTCCTTTGATTAAAGGGGTATTCCAGGAAAAAACTTTTTTTTATATATCAACAGGCTTCAGAAAGTTAAACAGATTTGTAAATTACTTCTATTAAAAAATCTTAATCCTTTCAGTACTTATGAGCTTCTGAAGTTAAGGTTGTTCTTTTCTGTCTAAGTGCTCTCTGATGACACGTGTCTCGGGAAACGCCCAGTTTAGAAGAGGTTTGCTATGGGGATTTGCTTCTAAACTGGGCGTTTCCCGAGACACGTGTCATCAGAGATCACTTAGGCAGAAAAGAACAACCTTAACTTCAGAAGCTCATAAGTACTGAAAGGATTAAGATTTTTTAATAGAAGTAATTTACAAATCTGTTTAACTTTCTGGAGCCAGTTGATATATAAAAAAATTTTTTTTCCTGGATAACCCCTTTAAGTAAATAGGGGAATTTACTAAAATGATCTAACTCGACCTTGAAGAGATCTAAAAATTTTCTAAAACAATAAATGATCTGCGTCGTGTAACTGAGTGTTTAGATGCAGATCGAGACAGAATTCTAGCCCATTTTCCTTAGTAAATCTTGGTCACTTTCTGCAGCTGAGGCCCTTGTAATATGCCCGGTTGAGCACCACTGATCTAGCAAGTGATAATAAGTGTAAAATCAACAATGAATGTAAAATGATAAAAAAGGAACAACTTAATTAAAAAAACACTTTTCCAGTTACTTTTTGTTCAGTACTGCTATTCTGACACAACTAAACTGAAATACATTATTTAAGTGATATACAGTATAACAAGCCAGGATACAAAATAGAGTAGAAAGTAGTCATAAAGGTGGCCATACTCATTAGATGAATGTTGACCCACCAAGCAACTAAAGCAGAGGTGTCTGGCAGCAGCAGCTTATTTCCATCTCCTTGAGAACCAGACCACGTGGAGTGTGCATGTATATGAGGCAATCGAGAGGAATTGGTGTCAGCCGACAGTCATATAACGTGTATGGCCACTCTTGGATAGGATAAGATAAGTAGTATGGACTAGGTTGTCAAACCAGTCCAATCTTTTCCGCTTTGCTCAATCAGCGTACTTTTGGCTTCAGCATAGGGTCATGTTGAATATCTGTAGACATTTTAATAGTATAAATACAATATACACACATTTTCTACATCTACCTTTAGGAAGCCAGAAGCCATTTGTCCACCTAAGTGTCCACAATGAATGCAAAATGACCAAAGTGATAAGATGTGCAAATGTGTCTTTGGTAGCACCAATATCCATGTCCTTACGTCACTATGTGATCACGTTATACACTGTACTACATAATGTGAACATCCAAGTTGCTAACTACTCTTGTTGATACTATAAAAGTCACCAATAATCCATATTTATCAGTTAAACCAAGTGTTACCATAACCCTATCATCTATTATATCTACAATTCTATTCAGTCATTATGGATTTGGAGAGTTCTCCATAAGTGCCTTATAAATACAAGTAGAGGCCGCCAGTAGAACCACTTGCCCATTTTGACCCTCTTAGTCTCCTTGCTAATTCTTGGAACCTTCGCTTCTATTACTGTCCATACCCATGTTCTTGCTGCAGGCAGACAGCCTCATAAGCACCTCAGAAGGTGTGTTTCCATGAGATTCGGCTTTCTGCGCCAGGAGCATCTCAAACAGAGAACTCATTTCGGAAAGGAAGGTGCTGGCCAGTCTGTTTTCTTGAGACCCATCAGCAGCTTTGCCAAATGTTAGGAAGGTTCTTAGATCTTCTTTGTCCGCTGCAGTTATTGTAGGCTCTTGAGTGATCTGAGTATTTGGAGTAAAGATATTCTCCTTGTAGTTGTTGGCTAAAGGCAAGGAAAGACGGGCAATCCACCCTGGATCTAGATCACTTAACCGATTGTTCTCTGTACCTGACATAAAACAAAAATAGTCATTTGTAGTAAAGCATGTGTTGTTCTTAAAGGGGTACTCCACCCCTAGACATCTTATCCCCTATTCAAAGGATAGGGGATAAGATGTCTGATCGCGGGGGTCCCGCCGCTGGGGACCCCCACAATATAGCACGCAGCACCCACCTGTTACTGCTCCGGAAGCGCTGGAGGGTCTGGCTCCCGACCACGGGGACGGAAGATTCTGATGTCATGACTCGCCCCTGTGTGATGTCACCCCCGCCCCCTCAATGTAAGTCTATGGGAGGAGGCGTGACAGCTGTCACGCCCCCTCCCATAGACTTGCATTGAGGGGGCGGGACGTGACTTCACAAGGGGGCGGAGTTGGGACATCACGATCTTCCATCCACGTGGTCGGGAGCCAGACCCTTCAGCGCTTCCAGAGCAGTAACAGGTGGGCGCTGCGTGCTATATTGTGCGGCAGGACCCCCCGCGATCAGACATCTTATCCCCTATCCTTTGGATAGGGGATAAGATGTCTATGCGTGGAGTACCCCTTTAAGAACTGATCTCAGTCCTATACACTATATAATCCAACCTATATAAGTGAGATCCAACCAACGACATTACCATAAGGCATTTCATTTTTTGTAGGTAGCTTACAAAACAGGTCACATCTAATTTTAATGGCCCAACTCAAATCACTATTTCTTTAAGGCTGTAGACCTTGTTAAATTATTGCAACTCACCTATACATGGACCAAAAAGAGCCTCCAGGTTGTCCTCTACCATCTGATGGGTCGAAGAAAAATCTCCACCTGGCTCAGAGTCCAAGTCACCCGCCTCACTTTCACCGTGCCCGCTGTCCTTCGTGCTCTGACAGTCCACTTCTTGCCCTGTACTTCTGAAAGACAAAACAGACTGACCATCAGTAACCTACTACGGAAAAAAAAAACATCTAAAAACGTGAGCTGAGATACATTTCTATTGCAGTATTCCAATACAGTATAGTCCTTTTTTTTATGGTTGTCAGATGTAGTGTTATTTGAAAATGCACTTTATACAAAGTACCTTATACTTGCACTGTTATTGAATTATGTCTCTATGCACTTGAATGTTTCTGCCACTTAAAGGGGTACTCTTTTTTTTTTTTAAATCAACTGGTGCCAGAAAGTTAAACAGATTTGTAAATTACTTCTATTAAAAAAAATCTTAAACCTTCCTGTACTTATTAGCTGTGGAATACTACAGTGGAAATTCTTTTCCGGCTTGAAACACAGAGCTGTCTGCTGACATCATGAGCACAGTGCTCTCTGCTGACATCTCTGTCCATTTTAGGAACTGTCCAGAGTAAAAGGAAATCCCCATAGAAAACATATGCTGTTTTGGACAGTTCCTAAAGTGGACAGAGATGTCAGCAGAGAGCGCTGTGCTCGTGATGTCAGCAGACAGTTCTGTGTTTCAAAAAGAAAAGAATTTCCGCTGTAGTATTCAGCAGCTAATAAGTACAGGAAGGATTAAGATTTTTTAATAGAAGTAATTTACAAATCTATGTAACGAAGGAAGCTCGGCACCCGTCTCTGTATCTAAAGGACGGGAAACGCTGGGACCCTTGATGACTTCTCCCCTTGCAACTGCTGGAGGTACATACAGGTGCTGCTACGCTGATAGACGGTGTAAACAGATATCCAGTAGGAAAAAGAAGCGGAGCACTCACCAGACCTTGAATGCAGATAGACTTTATTGACCGGATCGATCAAAGGCACATCAGGGGGGAGATGGTACAGACAGGGGAGTGTGACTTAGAGACGCGGGGATATCTCGGATATCCCCGCGTCTCTAAGTCACACTCCCCTGTCTGTACCATCTCCCCCCTGATGTGCCTTTGATCGATCCGGTCAATAAAGTCTATCTGCATTCAAGGTCTGGTGAGTGCTCCGCTTCTTTTTCCTACTGGATATCTAATTTACAAATCTGTTAAACTTTCTGGTTCCTTTAATGGTTCCATATTCTTACACGGGGATCGTGAGATATGTTGGGTGCTACTACCGACACTTTGTAGATCAAAACCAGCCGTGTGTAGACTCCAGGTCCAATCGGGTGCTCTGCGTCTCACGGCCAGACTCTATGCCCCATTACTAACGTATCCAACAGTAGAGAAACGGCACTCCATATAGATGTGGATATAGTAAGTGGTTCTTTATTCACCGATTCAAGTCACAAAAGCTTCTGTAACTGGAATGGGTAAACAAAGAATCATTTATTTCACATCTATATGGAGTGTCGCTTCTCTACTGTTGGATACATAGGATGCTACTACGGGAAAGGGTAGATCTCAATGGTCACCATTTAAGGAAGGAAGTAATGCTAAACTAAAACAATCCGAACTAGGGATGTGCCCCTTAGGTTATACCATGTTACATTACACTATCATATAAACAAACTTACAATAAAATTATAAGCCTGTAAGTGGCCTTTCAATATTTTTGTAGCATAATTGTTCTGTAAAAAACGAAGCTATTATCTGACAAGAGCGACTGCAGATGTCACTAGTCTTTTCATCTATCCAGCCATTCATTATGTTGTGTTACCTGCCAGTTTTGGAGGAGTACTTGTTCCCTCTGTGAAGTGTCCTGGGGTGAACCTGTCCTTGGTGGAGCAGGGACAGGAGCTGAGAAATCTGCTGCAATGATAAAACAAAATGGAAGCTGTTTAGAATTCATAGAATAAAATAATAACTAGTAAAATAAGGTGATACATATTGTTTGGCCTTTTTTGGGGAAATCTGTTATCTGGTCCTAAAATTTATCTCTAGATACAATTGGAAACATGAAACGCTACAGAGGACACTTTTCATATTTTACTATCTGGCTCTAATGAAATGGCTAGTCCTGAAGTTATTCTCATTTACTAAAGTCAGTCTTGGCTGTTTGATACAAAGTCACCAGGGTTTTGGTCCAGACAAACTACAATTACCCTTTCCAATGCATTTGTCATCACATTTATGTTTTGGGAATTTACTGCCGCTATCACTCAATAAAGCCCATAGGAGTCTGAGGCTATGTTCACACGGCAGAATGTCCGTACGGAATATTGCATGAATTTCAGTGGGATTCTTCTGCACTGTTCACACGGCAGAATTGTCGCACCAGATGTTTCTGGTGCGTAAATTCGGATTCTGGCGTCTGCAGAAAGAATAGACTTGTTCTTTCTGCAAATACTGCAAGGAAATGCATTTCCGCATTTCCAAGTGGTCCTAGCGCCTGCCGGTTAAATGTGCCGAATGTCCGCACTTGTTTTCCATGCTGACATTCTGCACATTTTCAAACTGTGCAAACATAGCCTATTAGGGCTTGGGGGCATTGGTAATGGTCTGCCAAATTTACACTCCATATATATGGAACTGTATGGTTATGTTCACACGACTGAATGTCTGCACTGAAAATCTGCATGCGGACATTCCGAAGACCACATGGGAATGCACCACCTCATAGATGGCACTGCATTCTGTGCGGAGTCCGCAGAAATAATGGACAGGTTCATTCTTTCTGTGGACACGCAACATCTGGATCAGAAATTTCCACACAGCACAGCAGAATCCAGTTGAATTCATCGGGACTCTGCTGCAGTGGAATCTCCATGCAGAATTCCAATGCGGAATTCTGCACGGGAATTCCGACATGTGAACATGGCCTTTGCCTTTCCCCCGTGGGGACCCCCGTGATCTTGCACACAGCACCCCGTTAGAATCAGTCCCTGGAGCACGTTTGCTCTGGGTCTGATTACTGGCGATCACAGGGACCGGAGTATTGTGACGTCATAGTGGTCACGCCCCCTCACATAGGCTTGCATTCAGGGGGCGGAGCATGATATCACACAGGACGGGGCTGTGACGTCACAATGCTCCGGCCCCCGTGATCGCCAGTAATCAGACCCGGAGCAAACGTGCTCCAGGGACTGATTCTAACGGGGTGCTGCGTGCAAGATCACGGGGGTCCCCAGCCACGATCAGGCATCTTATCCCCGATTCTTTGGATAAGATGATAAGATGTCTCAGCGCCGGAGTACCCCTTTAAGACATTTTTACTAATACTGGTCTGCCTGGAAGACAACTAGCCCAATAGAATCAATATATATCCCCTATTATTACTTCTGTAAAAAATATAGTCATTGTCCTGTATGGACATATAAACTGAGTGGAACATAATCCATTTAACATGATACAGTGATCCCTCAACTTACAATGGCCTCAACATACAATAGTTTCAACATACAATGGTCTTTTCTGGACCATTGTAACTTGAAACCAGACTCAACATACAATGCTATGGAATCTGCAAAACGTGTCAATGGCTGGAAGAACCAACCAATCATAATGGGCATTCACTGGTAAAACCCCTGTATTACTGAAGTGCATGCACTGACTGGTGTCTGGTAGCGCCCCCTACAGTACAGGGAGGTATTACATGTTCTGTACTCTTTACCTGTGCCCGGGTTAGCTGCTCCTTTGGGCATCAGGTGAGGGCGGCTCCATTTTACTTTTATTTTTTAGGACACTGTATATACTGTACAGGACCCTGAAGAAGCTTCTTTCCTCTACATAGACCAGTGTTTCCCAAAGAGGGTGCCTCCAGCTTGTCACGATGCCGGCTGGCAGGTAGTGGATCCTCTGTGCCAGAGAGGGATGGCGAGGACCGCGCTAGTGGACCGGTTCTAAGCCACTACAGGTTTTCACCAGAGCCCGCCGCAAAGCGGGATGGTCTTGCTGCGGCGGTAGTGACCAGGTCGTATCCACTAGCAACGGCTCACCTCTCTGACTGCTGAAGATAGGCGAGGTACAAGGGAGTAGGCAGAAGCAAAGTCGGACGTAGCAGAAGGTCGGGGGCAGGCGGCAAGGTTCGTAGTCAGGGGAGATAGCAGAAGTTCTGGTACACAGGCTTATAAACACACAAAACGCTTTCACTAGGCACAAGGGCAACAAGATCCGGCAAGGGAGTGCAAGGGAGGAGACTAGATATAGCCAGGGAACAGGTGGGAACCAATTAAGCTAATTGGGCCAGGCACCAATCATTGGTGCACTGGCCCTTTAAGTCTCAGGGAGCTGGCGCGCGCGCGCCCTAGAGAGCGGAGCCGCGCGCGCCAGCACATGACCGCAGGAGACGGGAACGGGTAAGTGACCTGGGATGCGATTCGCGAGCGGGCGCGTCCCGCTGTGCGAATCGCATCCCCAACGGCCATGGCAGAGCAGCGCTCCCGGTCAGCGGGACTGACCGGGAAGCTGCAGGGAGAAAGACGCCGTGAGCGCTCCGGGGAGGAGCGGGGACCCGGAGCGCTAGGCGTAACAGTACCCCCCCCCTTAGGTCTCCCCTTTTTTTTGTCCGGTGACTGCCTCCCCTGGGATGAGGACACCGGGAAGGAATGGATGGTTTCCTCAATGGCAGGCAGTACAGCAGGAGTAGGAATGGGGAGGGAGGGCAGAGGGCGAGACCTGGCACGGGGCAGTGTGACACCAGGACGAGGGCCATGAGGGGACACAGAGGTTTGCCTGATGGGACTGGGAGGGGGGGAGAGGCATTTCCTGAGGCAGGCAGAGTCCTTAATGACCTTAGGGGGAGCGGATACAGGAGGAACCACAGGGTCACGGCAGGGATTACTGGGAACCGGTTGAAGGCAGTCCTTGGAACAAGAGGGACCCCAACTCTTGATCTCCCCAGTGGACCAATCCAGGGTTGGGGAATGGTGTTGAAGCCAGGGTAGTCCAAGGAGAATTTCGGAAGTGCAATTAGGAAGGACAAAAAATTTAATTTCCTCGTGATGAGGTCCGATGCACATTAGGAGGGGCTCCGTGCGGTAACGCACGGTGCAATCCAACCTGGCTCCGTTGACCGCGGAAATGTGGAGTGGCTTGACAAGACGGGTCACCGGAATGCGGAATTTATTCACTAAGGACTCCCGAATAAAATTCCCAGAAGCTCCAGAGTCCAGGCAGGCCACGGCTGAGAGGGGAGAGCTGGCTGAAGTAGAAATCCGAACAGGCACCGTGAGACGTGGAGAAGCCGACTTAGCATCAAGAGACGCCACACCCACGAGAGCTGAGTGCGAGCGTGCGTTTCCCAGGCGTGGAGGACGGATTGGGCAATCCACCAAAAAATGTTCAGTACTGGCACAGTACAGACAAAGATTCTCCTCCTTACGGCGATTCCTCTCTTCCAGGGTCAGGCGAGACCGATCCACTTGCATGGCCTCCTCGGCGGGAGGCCTAGGCGCAGATTGCAGTGGAGACTGTGGGAGAGGTGTCCAGAGATCTAAGTCTTTTTCCTGGCGGAGTTCTTGATGCCTCTCAGAAAAACGCATGTCAATGCGAGTGGCTAGATGAATGAGTTCATGCAGGCTAGCAGGAGTCTCTCGTGCGGCCAGAACATCTTTAATGTTGCTGGATAGGCCTTTTTTAAAGGTCGCGCAGAGAGCCTCATTATTCCAGGATAGTTCAGAAGCAAGAGTACGGAATTGTATGGCGTACTCGCCAACGGAGGAATTACCCTGGACCAGGTTCAGCAGGGCAGTCTCAGCAGAAGAGGCTCGGGCAGGTTCCTCAAAGACACTTCGAATTTCCGAGAAGAAGGAGTGTACAGAGGCAGTGACGGGGTCATTGCGGTCCCAGAGCGGTGTGGCCCATGACAGGGCTTTTCCAGACAGAAGGCTGACTACGAAAGCCACCTTAGACCTTTCAGTAGGAAACTGGTCCGACATCATCTCCAAGTGCAGAGAACATTGCGAAAGGAAGCCACGGCAAAACTTAGAGTCCCCATTAAATTTGTCCGGCAAAGACAGGCGGAGGCTAGGAGTGGCCACTCGCTGCGGAAGGGGTGCAGGAGCTGGCGGAGGAGATGGTTGCTGCTGCTGTAGCTGAGACTGAACTTGCTGTAGCTGTGACTGTTGCTGCTGTTGCTGTGACTGGAGCTGCTGTAGCATGGTGGTCAAGTACGACAGCTGGTGCTCTTGTCGGGCGACCAATGTAGGGAGGTCGGCGGCAGCTGGCAGAGGAACTTCAGCGGGATCCATGGCCGGATCTACTGTCACGATGCCGGCTGGCAGGTAGTGGATCCTCTGTGCCAGAGAGGGATGGCGAGGACCGCGCTAGTGGACCGGTTCTAAGCCACTACAGGTTTTCACCAGAGCCCGCCGCAAAGCGGGATGGTCTTGCTGCGGCGGTAGTGACCAGGTCGTATCCACTAGCAACGGCTCACCTCTCTGACTGCTGAAGATAGGCGAGGTACAAGGGAGTAGGCAGAAGCAAAGTCGGACGTAGCAGAAGGTCGGGGGCAGGCGGCAAGGTTCGTAGTCAGGGGAGATAGCAGAAGTTCTGGTACACAGGCTTATAAACACACAAAACGCTTTCACTAGGCTCAAGGGCAACAAGATCCGGCAAGGGAGTGCAAGGGAGGAGACTAGATATAGCCAGGGAACAGGTGGGAACCAATTAAGCTAATTGGGCCAGGCACCAATCATTGGTGCACTGGCCCTTTAAGTCTCAGGGAGCTGGCGCGCGCGCGCCCTAGAGAGCGGAGCCGCGCGCGCCAGCACATGACCGCAGGAGACGGGAACGGGTAAGTGACCTGGGATGCGATTCGCGAGCGGGCGCGTCCCGCTGTGCGAATCGCATCCCCAACGGCCATGGCAGAGCAGCGCTCCCGGTCAGCGGGACTGACCGGGAAGCTGCAGGGAGAAAGACGCCGTGAGCGCTCCGGGGAGGAGCGGGGACCCGGAGCGCTAGGCGTAACACAGCTGTTGCAAAACTACAACTCCAGGCATGCTGGTAGTTGTAGTTCTGCAACAGCTGGAGGCACCCTCTTTGGGAAACACTGACATAGACAGTGATCTACAGCTCCCAGCAGATCTTTACTTTTATGTGTAAGAATTTGCTTTATCTCTATTTTAGTTATCTACTTATTTTTGTTTAATTCTCACTTTTTCCTATTTTTGGATGACATTTTGGTGGCTTCAGAACCAATTACCAGGTTTCCATAGAGTTCTGGTTTCAACATACGATGGTTTCAACATACAATGGTCATCCTGGAACCAATTAATATTGTAACTTGAGGGACCACTGTAGTTTTGGTGGACTCCAGCTCCTGGATGGGGAAGGATGTATATTGGTGCCAATTCATACAATACTTTCCCCTCACTCGCTAGCCAATAAAAATGAGATGGTTATTTATATTGTGCAGATGATAACCACAAGCTAAGGATTAGTAATGGGAAGACCAAACCATTAGTAAAAGGAAGTTTTCATTGAGCTACAAGTCTTCCTAGAGGAAACAAATCTCTACTCTGGGAACGAGATAAATTCAGCTCAAATACAATAAATAAAAATACCACTGCAGTATATGAACTTAAAGGGGTAGTCCAGTGGTGAAAAACGTATCCCCTATCCTAAGGATAGGGGATCAGTATGAGATTGCGGGGGGTCCGACCGCTGGGGCCCCCAGCGATCTCTCTGTACGGGGGCCAGGCTCTCCGGCCAGATAGCGGGTGTCGACCACTGCACGAAGCGGCGGCCGACACGCCCCCTCAATACATCTCTATGGCAGGGCTGGAGATTGCCGAAGATAGGGGCCTTTCCGCGGGCTGTCGGGGCTCCATACAGGAGATCGCGGGGGGCCCCAGCGGTCGGACCCCCCGCGATCTGCAACTTATCCCCTATCCTTAGGATAGGGGATAAGTTGTTCACCACTGGGTTCACCACTGGACTACTCCTTTAATGTTGGAACTATGAATTCAGCTCTGAGGTATAATACAAGCTGTAAATCAAGATTAGTACAAGATGAGTAATGCAGAGCAGGGCCAGGTTATAGGGGGGCTACATGCCCCGGGCCTACAACAACCACCCTCTATACCTCTATACTACATTCTGATCTGCCCCTATTTAACAAGTCACTTGTTATACATGGTATACACTGCTCATGCCTGGGACCCTAATTCCCCTTTATGGTTGTTTGGACAGCTAAAACAAAGGAAAGCGCTCCATAGTGTGAAACCGCATAGATAAAATTTGGTGAACGGTAATGAATAATGCAGCCACTCCTGGGATAGGTGCAAAAGACCACAGTATTCTTCCAAGGTAAACCACAGGATTAAACAGGCGCCAAGAACTTGTGAGGAGCAATCAGTTTATTTTACCCACAATGCAACGCGTTTCGTGGTGAAGACCGCTTCATCAGGCAAGCTTTGCCAGCTAAGAAGAGATGGCATGATGACCATGCAAATTTCTCTCTTCTGAGGTCCAAGAAAGTGGCTTATGTCTATGTGGCTGCAATAAATGGTCATATGGGGTCCCTGCCCCAAAGCTTGGATTGGAATCCCTACCAGATTTTCTGCCCAGGGGCCGCCACCAAGCTTAATCTGGCCCTCACAACCCTTGTAGGAAGTATTTAGAAACCTTTCTAACATTGTTTGTAGGTTACATCTTTGCAAACTATACAACAATGTTCAAAGGTTAACATTTGGGCCACCATTTTGCAAGACAATCTCCATTGTTTGCTGCCTGATGAAGCTGCGCATGCGCAGCGAAACGCGTTGCATCTAATAAATCCATTGATTTTACTTGGCTGCCTGATGGTTCCTCTCTGCGCCAGACACACTCCTGACTCCCTGGTCATTCGGTTTTGATTTAATTGTTTGGAAAGATTTCCTGTTAATTGTAAAGGAGCTGCAAAAATAGGTTATGATATTATCTTTAAAGGATAGCCATTATTTTAAATTGTTCTGACATACATTGTTCTAACATTCCTAGGTTTTGATGGGTTGGTCCAGTTGCTGAGACCCCCACTGATTACTAAAACTAAGGGGGAAAAGTGCTCCATTGAGCCTATGCCCATCACTGCTCTCCTTGGCTTTCCTCAGAGAAAAAAGGGGGAAGGATTCATAGATAATCTGATAATGAGACTTTCTATAAAGCCGTACATTACACACGTATCTTTGTGAGGAGAGCCAGGCTGAAATAAATGGGTAGGCCATCAATCGCTGATCGTCAGGGTACCAAAAATGAGCACCCCTACCGATCAGCTGTTCAATGCCAACATTACACAGTGGAAGGGACTGGAAGCAGTATGCGCAATTTACTGTGTAGTGGTGGAGCCGCGTTACTGCAGCTCTGCTCTCATTTAAGAGAACGGAATCTGAGCTGCAGTAACCTGGTACAGCCACTATGCGGTATACGGAGCCAACTGCTTCCTGCCTTGATCACTTATATTGTGGGTGCCACATCTGTGCCAAACAGCTGATCGGCGGGGGTACTGATTGTCGGCCCCCACTGATCAGCATTTGATGGCCGGTCCTGAGGATAGGCTGTCTATCATATTAGCCCAGAAACCCCCTTTAAAACATAAAAATTTGAAGATCCTCATACACTGAAATAGTTAAAAAAAAATTTTTTTTTAGCAATTAAAGGGTTACTCCACCCCTAGACATCTTATCCCCTATCCAAAGGATAGGGGATAAGATGTCTGATCGTGGGGGTCCAGCCGCTGGGGACCTCTGCAATATAGCATGCAGCACCCACCGTATCTGCTTCCGGAAGCTCTGGAGGTTCTGGCTCCTGACCACAGGGACGGAAGATTGTGACGTCAAGACTCCGCCCCGTGTGACATCAGGTCCCGCCCCCTCAATGCAAGTCTATGGGAGGGGGCGTGACTGCTGTCACGCACCCTCCCATAGACTTGCATTGAGGGGGCGGGACCTTACATCACATGGGGGCGGAGTTGTGACATCACAAACTTCCGTCCCCGTAGTCGGGAGCCAGAACCTCCAGAGCTTCCGGAAGCAGATACGGTGGGTGCTGCATGCTATATTGCGGGGGTCCCCAGTGGCTGGACCCCCGCGATCAGACATCTTATCCCCTATCCTTTGGATAGGGGATAAGATATCCAGGGGGGGGAGTACCCCTTTAAACATTGTAGGCTGTTTTAAATGATTTAATAAAATATGGGCCACTCTTGTAAATAATTGCATTTACCTGCAAAAGTCTTGCTGTCATTATCATACACAGTCTATGGATAAGGCCTGGTTCACACTGTGGACATCCAGCAGGTGGGATTCCATTTCGGAATTTTACTTGTAGCAGATTCCCATTGTTTTTCAATGGGATTCTATTGATCCGTGCATACTGCAGAATTTCCATAACGGCATTCTGTCAGTGGAATGGACGTCTACCCAAAGAATGAACATGTTTATTCTTTGGGTGGAATTCCGCCAGAATGCATTTTAGTGTATGTGATGGTGCCCATCTGCTTGGCCCTCCCACCGAAGATTTCCGCGGCACCTGCTGCAAGCATAATTCCGCCAGTTGAATGTCTGCAGTGTGGGAAAGCCCTAAGAATAGTGCAGTTTTAGGAAGAGAGCAGCCATTCTTTTTTTAACCATAATGATTTCATGTAAATTTCTGATGTCAGTAAATTGTTCCTCCCCTCTGATTCAGTACTAGATGATGTCACGACATTGTTGTTTCTTATCAGCATAGAACAGCTTGGACTTGAGGAACAATGATGATCTTGAGGTTTCTGTTTAGCGCTCTTACTCATACTGACATCTTGAATCCAGAGCTGAATATAGAAACTGACTCAAAGCCATATAATCCAATGACAGGCGTCCTTATAATATGTATTTATGTAATTCCTGTATATTGTGCCTCTTTCACTGGTTATTTGTTGCAATTACCTCAGATGGCACATTGAAACAGAAACAGACTGGGATGCCTATGGCCCACCAGTAGCACTGACTCTGGAGGCCCACATGCAACTATTACCTGTTTTACCCTCTTCAGTCTTCAAAGATGCATTAAAAACACCACAAATTTACTTTGATTAATGGAAAACCAGTAAGGTTTTGCTATGGTTGTGTCAAATCGCAGCAAAATGCAAAGACATGTCTCAGTGCCATTCATATAAAGGGGTACTCTGGTGGAAAACTTATTTTTTTTTTTTAATCAACTGGTGACAGAAAGTTAAACAGATTTGTAAGTTACTTCTATTAAAAAAAATCTTAATCCTTCCAGTACTTATTAGCTGCTGAATACTACAGAGGAAAATATTTTCTTTTTGGAACACAGAGCTCTCTGCTGACATCATGACCACAGTGCTTTCTGTTGACATCTCTGTCTATTTTAGGAACTGTTCAGAGCAGCATATATTTGCTATGGGGATTTTCTCCTACTCTGGATAGTTCTTAAAATGGACAGAGATGTCAGCAGCGAGCACTGTGGTCATGATGTCAGCAGAGAGCTCTGTGTTCCAAAAAGAAAAGTATTTCCTCTGTAGTATTCAGCAGTTAATAAGTACTGGAAGTAATTTACAAATCTGTTTAACTTTCTGGCCGATACCAGGTAGGCGTTAGCCAGGAAGCCCTTTTTCCAGAGGTGGTATCGGCATTTCTGGTGGATATTCCATAAAGGTCTCAGATCCCAATACCCGTTTAAGTTATGAAACAACAACTATGGAAGAAAAAAGCAGTATAAACTGAATAAATCATTTTCTCTGTCTTACCTGTACATGTGGGGACTGCATTGTGAGATCCACTGCGTCTTTCTCTGCCAGTGCTACCATAGACAAACGTACCAAGCTTCTTATTATTTGTTCCTTAGAAGATTGTTCTACATTCTTTTGGCGTCTTAGAGTTGGAGATGTGGCTGGTGAGAACTCCCCTCCATTGAATATCACAGATTCAGATGAATTCATATCATCAGGTTTTCTGATTTGGGGACTTCCAGGATTTTTCAATATTTTATTGTTTGCAGGTAGGGTTCCATGTGTGTCTTGAAGGTTTTCTCTTGAGTAGCTTCTCTGTCTTTGATACTGTAAAGTTCGGCATACAGAAGGGGGCAAAGAGAAAGATTGCTCTAAATCTGTAGTATCTTCTTGAAGTGTATCATGATTATGCTGGTTTCTTAATGTACGGTAAAGAGTGGGTGTTAGATGGAAAGGAGTATGGAGGGATTCATCTTCTACATCTTCATCTGGGGCAGGAAATGGCTTGGCTTCTTCTATTGGTGTGACAGGTTGCTGCTGTTGCCTACCTCTAAGTACAGGGACCACATGGATATCTGTTTTTTGGATTTGCCTTTGGGGTCTCCTTGGTTGCTTTCTATAAGCTGATTCTTCTTCCCTACAGTTGTAAGCTCTGTTGTCCTTCCTGTCCACTCGACAAAAGGACATTACAAGAGTTAGTATTAGAAGACAAATAGCCAAAAGGACTGCCAGACAAATAACAATCACAATGGTTAGGCTTAGCTTTCCATCGGAGTCACTTGCTGAATTTTTTAAATGGTCCAAGTGGCTGCTAAACATCAAATGAAGCTGAGCTTTTGTCTCCAGTTGAGGTGTTCCACTATCTTTAACAGTGACTTCCAAGTCAATCGCATTTCCAATAAAGCTACTAGCATTGCTTGCATTTAGGTATATATGTCCTAGGTGTTCATCCATAATAAACAAGCCTTGGTGGTTGCCAGTGAGGTGATAGAAAAGTTTAGCATTTTCCTCTGAGTCAGCATCAGTAGCTACCACTTGATATAATGGGTGTATGTTGAGTTTTGCAGTCTCTGACAATATTTCATGTTGTGTATATCCAAACGCTTCTGAATTGGCCACTTCCATGGCAGAAAGAAAATATCCTGTATCGGCATTAACTAGGACAGTAATGCTAGCCCGGCCTCTCTTAAGTTTTGGTTGAACGAACAATGGACTATTATCATTTTTGTCTTTTACAAATACCTGAACTGAAGTGTTGCTGCTAAGTCTTGGGTCACCGTTATCTTCTGCTTGGACTAAGAACTTAATTTCTTTAATTTCCTCATAGTCTATGGACTTAAGTACTACAATTTTACCTGTTTTGGAGTGGATGGAAACTAATGTAGATACTGGTACTTCATAGCTGACAGAGTCAATAATACTGTATGTGACTTTAGCATTATCTCCTACGTCAATATCTTCAGCATTTAGAGTAAGGAGATGAGTTAGAGGAGCACAGTTTTCATCTAAGAAGACATCATAGCTTAGCCTCTCAAAAACAGGGGGATTGTCATTGGCATCACTAACACGAATTTTCAAGGATTTTCTAGCAGAAAATGAGGGCTCACCTTGATCCTTAGCTTGGATGGTCAATTCATACTCATCACGCTTCTCTCGGTCCAATATGGTGTTGGTTACTAAAATATAACTGTTGCCATTAGTTTTCTCCAACCGAAAATGTTCATGGTCTTGAATCAGCTGGCAGTGTACCTCTCCATTCATACCAGAATCTGGATCATTAAGCATTATTAGAGCTACAAAGCTGCCCAGCGGGACAGCCTCGGATACCACAATCTCTGAAGAATCTTTGGAAGCCCACGTGACTTTGATATCAGGTGCATTATCATTAATATCTAGGACCTTGATGACTACTTTGCAGTGGGTAGGGATAGGGTTAGGTCCTAAATCCTTTGCTTGCACATCTAATTCATAAGAATGTCTTTGCTCATGATCAAGGGACTTTCTCAGAACTATTCCACCAGATTTTTGGTCAATGGAAAACATACTGATGACGTGGTGAGAATTGTGTTTACTCAATGAGAACTCTATTTCACCATTTTGACCTTGATCTGGGTCAGTGGCAGTAAGATTTATAAGAAGCGTACCAGGTGATGTGTCTTCTGAGACTTCTAGAATAACAGAGCTTTGTCCAAAAGTTGGGCTGTTGTCATTAGAATCCAAAACATTAATCCTGACTTGGACTGTCCCAGATTTTTGTGGGTGTCCCCCATCCAATGCAGTTAGGACTAGGTTGAAAGAAGACTGCTGTTCCCTATCCAGTTCCTTTAGCACCACCAGTTCTGGATGTTTGTTACCATCAGAACCAGAAGTCATATTTAAAGTAAAGTGGTCATTCGGTGAAAGGGTATATAGCTTCACTGCATTGCTGCCACTGTCAGGATCCCAAGCTCTGTCAAGAGGGATCCTTGTACGTAAAGAAGCACTCTCTGATATCTCCAAGTCCAGTTCCGGTTTGGGGAATATTGGTTCATTGTCATTGATATCCAAAACCTCAATTTCCACATGTACTAAGGACAAGACCTTGGTTGCCAGCACATTAAAAGATAAAATGCAATGACCATGGACATGACAAAGCTGTTCTCTATCCAGACGTCCCGTGGTGGTTAGTGATCCACTTTTTGAACCAACTTGCACTGGAAAAGAGTTGGTCTCCTGCATGATCTGGTATTCTTCATTTGAATCCTTTATCCAGCCTGGTACATCAGATATATGTCCAATGAGTGTGCCAATGGGTACTTCTTCTTTGACACGAAACCTCACCATTAAAGATGATGAGTTCTTGCAATGACTTTTATGGTAGGAGAAAATAAAAAGAAGAATATAGATTTGGCTGATGACCTTAAGAATCCCATCCATGGTTCCATGCAACAAGTGAAAAAAAAATAGTGGTATCAAAAAAGTGCAATAGGAGGCCCTCAAGGTCTTTCTTATCTTCTTACATTGGTATCTTTGCTGATATAGATTGCATGTAGTCTGTGGTACAGACTAGGTCTGTAGTCTCTGACAGGGTTGCTGGCATTTACACAATTCAGGGTGGCCAGACAAAAGGTTGTGCATGATGCAGGGAAGAATAGTAAAACAAATTTACTCGGGGAGGGGAAATGTGACAGAAAGTTATGACTTACTTGTTTTCCCAGGGAGCACAGCCGTCCTCCTACAGGAAGAGTGATGAGGAAGGAACTATAAGTCGGCTAATAGACAATAGTTCATTAACCCCTCGTTGTCCACATTTAACTTCAATATGCTACTAAACAATTCATTTCCTGAGACCATTCTATATAATTGTTAGCTAGGTTCTCAGGGTCCTGTAACACAAACCATATTGGGAATGATGTAGTGATAGTGATAAGAGCTGTGGGAGTCCAGTTACCATCAGATAATCCTCTGTTCAGACACAGATTCCCCTTAGAGAAAAAAACATAGAGACAGATAAGAAGATGGAGGAGTAAGATGTAGCAATACTCAGCTGGCAAGTCTCAATGAAGTCAGTGAACTCTCCTGAGGGAGACCGAATATACTGATAAAGAATTAATGGGCAAAAGAGATATGAAAAAGGAAGAATTATACAATGGAATATGAGAATTCACAGTTTGTGTAGCATCTTCTCAAGAAAGAATAGACGAATCCTCTAATGGAAGGCTTATGTTAACCCTTGTGGCTACAATAGACTCCAATCTTCTGGCTTTCTACAAGATTTTTATGATGTGTCTTGAGGAATTTGGGTCCATTGAGCCAAAAGAGCATTTGTGAGGTCAGGACAAAAAGGTCTGGCTCACAACTGGTCTTATAATTCATCTTCGAATCATGTCTTAAAGGGTACCTCTCATCAAATAAACTTTTTATATATTTTAGATTAATGAATGTTGAATAACTTTCCAATAGCATGTTAATGAAAAATATGCTTCTTTCTATTGTATTTTTCCCGATCAGTTCCATCAGCAAGCATTTCTGACTCATGCTGGAGTCCAAAACACTCAGAGCTGCCAGCCTGCTTTGTTCACAGCCAAACAGGTTGTGAACAAAGCAGGCTGGCAGCTCTGAGTGTTCTCCTTTGTGAACAAAGCAGACTGGCAGCTCGTAGTGTTTAGGACTCCAGCATGAGTCTGAAATGCTTGCTGCCAGGACTGGTAGGGAGACCCCTAGTGGTCATTTCTTCAAAGTGGAAAATTAAATAGAAAGAAGCATATTTTTTAATAACATGCAATTGTGAAGTTATTCTGCATACATTAATCTATAATATATCAAAAGTTTTTTTGATGAGAGGTACGCTTTAATGGAGTTTGCTTTGGACACTGGAGCATTGATGTGCTGAAACAGGAAAGGCCTTTACTCAAACTGTTGCCCCAAAGTTGGAAATTGTCTTGCCCTTAATTATAAATAAGGGGCCTAGTCCAAACCCCCTAAAGACAGCCCCATTATTTTTACTCCACCTTTTTTTATGATAGACACTAAACAGTCTGGTAGGTAGAGTTCCCCAGCCATATGCCAAACCCAGATTTGTCCATTAGACTGCCAAATAGTAAAATGAGATTCACCATCACAGAGAACGTTTCCACTATGCCACAGTTCAGTGGTGGTGGTGAGCCCTACACTACTCCAGAAGATGTTCTCTATTGTGCATGATGATTTTAAGCTTTGTTGCAGATGCTTGACCATGGAAACCAATGTTAACACTGTGTGGTATTGGGATGTGATGAGGGCAGATGTTGTTACCATAGGGGCAGATGGCATTAACCCCTTGTATTTGTGGCGTGGTTTAGCCTACAACCACCCAAAGGTATACCGCTGGATCAGGGGTCAAGTCCTAGGAAAAAAAAGTGCAGGAACTCACCCAAGATTTCCACTCAAAAGCTGGTCCTGCAGAACTCCTGCCAATGGGAACAGTGTTCCTGCTGTGAAAAAAGTGCAGGAACTCACGACTTGAGCCATGCGCTGGATCCTGGACTGGGCATGGGGGCAGTAAAGACCCGACGCCAAGTTACAGACAACGGTAGCTTTACTGAGGGTAGACAGTTGGTAAAGTCTACACAGTTCAGCCAGGGCCCAAGGAGGTGACCAGTGACGCAGAGACCTTAAAGCGTACTCGCCAGATCCAACAACATTTTTTTTTTAAATATATCACTCAGTACCTAATCCTGACCATGTACATCTAATTTTTATGTGTCTAGCACCTTTATTTTTTATTTTTTTTATTACACTTTTAATTTAGCTCACTAGTCTGAATTCCTCTCAAAGGGAGGGGGCGTGGCCTCACTGTGCAGGTCTCCGCCCCCTCCCTCAGTATGCTGTCTGCTCACATCTCCTCTAGCATTAGCAAAACTACAACTCCCAGCTTGTCCTCACTGACAGTAGCGGGACACAAGATGACAGTGGGAGGATTTTTCCTCCAGCTATAAGCCCTGCACTCACAGCTGTCAATCAAGGGAGTGTGTCCATGACATAGGTGATGACGCACGGACACAGCAGGACTAGTATGTGTCCAAGCAGACAGGGGGCAGTTTTTTGACTGGCTTTTTCAATATGAACTACTGAAAATTTTCTAATGAAAGCAATTGCAAAACCTATTGGTTTTGCATGCTTTACTACATATCAAAAGTTTTTGTATCTGACAGTGCCCATTTAAGGGCTTGCTGGGACTTGTAGTAAGACTGGACAATTGAATGCAGACCAGGCTGACTTGACAGATGACAAGGACTGACTTGACTTGACTCATAAAGCTGTGACTTTAGCTTACTTGAAATGATGGTGGCTGCAGGACTTCACTCTGAGGCCTCAAACACTCTGGACACACACTAGGTACAAATGCAGTGGACCTCCGCAAAGACTTGTAAGGAAAAGAGAGAGAGGCTAGCTCCACCCAGGGCTTATATGGGGAGACTAGCAGGGAGCCCATAGGTCACTCTTGGGGTCACCTGGTTACCGATACCTCCTGGGTAACAATCACATGACATAACCCTTAAAGATACAACACATTTTATAATACAATACACTGCAGAACATATGTACAGGGGGAAACAGGTGCAACAGGCCCTGGGTACACTGAAGGAGGCTACCTGACAGGACAGCAAGGGCACAGGGTAACACCTCCCGTACTGGGCCACCACAACTGTAAGCTCCAGTCATACAGTGTTTATACTGATGGATAGGGGATAAGATGTCTAAGTGCCAGAGTACCCCTTTAATGTGGGTGAACGAGTGATAATTTTTCTTCAACTGTGAACGTACCCTAAGGGTACGTTTACATGTACAGGATCTGCTGCATATGTTATGCAGCTAATTTTGCTACACATTAACTTCAATGGGTAACAATCAGCTGCAGAAAATATGCATGAAAGATATGCAGCAGATCCTATACGTTGAAAGTACCATAAAGGTACTGCTGCAAACACTCTATCATATTATTGAAGGTCACTGTGAGGTACTCTATCAATGTACTTACCCATTGCATATAGCTGTGTAAGTAGGGGGCTTATGTATATACCTTTAGCATTACTGAAAAAAACTTAATTGACTGAAAGGAAATGAACCTATCCCATGTTGGTGGTGCCATAATTTCACTCCATGAGGACATGCCCTACAGGAAAACACCTGAAACAAAAACCAGCTGCCATGGAGACAATATTCATGCCAAAAGCATTAAACTCATCCAGCTGCATGAAGCTTCCTGTTGGGCTGGGTCCTAGAGCAGCGAATCTCAAAGATCAGCAGAAAATCCAGAGAAGCCTCCCATATACCTAATATTACAGTGCATTAACCCATCATATGTAGTTGTATTTTTCATTCACCCCTGTAGTATAAGAGGACTGAAAAGTCTTGGTTTGGAGTTCTAGTGTCTTTTCCAGCATCCCCCCCCCCCACCCCAAAAAAAGTGTGATTTCTTATAATGCCAGTCTAATAATATAATACAGTATAATCCGGTTTTATTAATTGTAGCTTAAATGGACATTGTCAGATTCAAAAACTTTTTATATGTTGTACATCTTAGAAAAACATTAACCTTTTTAATGTACTTCATAAAAAAAAATTTGATTTCCCTTGTTATAGAAATCATGGCTTCTACAAAACACCACTAGGGGTCGCCATACCATCCAGAACATAATCCTGTCTGGCTGAGGCATCATCTTTGTCCCAGCTGAAGCTCAGGCAGGGACAAAGTCCAGTAAGGGAGGGACTAGCACTCATCTGTGCTTATTCCTGTCCTATCAGACTGCAGCAAGAAAACTGACAGGAGGGGGTTAAAGAGCAGCCTGCAGTGATTGGATAAGGAGACCCAGCACAGCAGACTCAGGGAGGAAGATTAGTCATGCAAAGTAAAGACATGCCCCATCCAAAGCACAGAAGGGGAAGCCAAGGGAGCAACAGAAAGAATGTATTTGTGAGAGAAATATAGGTGCTAGACACATAATATATGTACGTGGATTAATTATTAAGTACTGATATATATATATATATATATAACTTTTTTGTGGGATATAACAGGTACTCTTTCAAACATCACATGACAAAGAGGTCTAACAAACGGAAAAAAGTAACTAAACAATGTTTGCCTAGGTGGCATACATAAAAGAGAGGGGTTCCCCTTTTCCATAGAACAAAATCACTGAATGTCTAATCTGTACAGAGGGCTCCAAACTCCCCCGACAGATGATGTTGAGAGGGCTTGTTTTTTGCGCGACCAGTTGTCCTTTGTAATGACATCACTCATTATATCATAAAATGTATGGCGCAACCAAAAAACACTATTTTTGTGGGGAAATTAAAACGAAAAACGCAATTTTGCTAATTTTGGAAGGTTTTGTTTTCACGCCGTACAATTTATGGTAAAAATGACATGTGTTCTTTATTCTGAGGGTCAATACGATTAAAATGATACCCATTATTATATACTTTTATATTATTGTTGCGCTTAAAAAAAATCACAAACTTTTTAACCAAATTAGTACGTTTATAATCCCTTTATTTTGATGACCTATAACTTTTTTATTTTTCCATTTAAGCGGCGGTATGGGGGCTCATTTTTTGCGCCATGATCTGTACTTTTTTTTTATACCACATTTGCATATAAAAAACTTTTAATACATTTTTTATAATTTTTTTTTTATAAAATGTATTAAAAAAGTAGGAATTTTGGACTTTTTTTCTTTTTTTTCGTTCACGCCGTTCACCGTACGGGATCATTAACATTTTATTTTAATAGTTCGGACATTTACGCACGCGGCGATACCAAATATGTCTATAAAAAATGTTTTTTACGCTTTTTGGGGGTAAAATAGGAAAAAACGGACGTTTTACTTTTTTATTGGGGGAGGGGATTTTTCACTTTTTTTTTACTTTTACTTTTACATTTTTTTTTACACTTGAATAGTCCCCATAGGGGACTATTCATAGCAATACCATGATTGCTAATACTGATCTGTTCTATGTATAGGACATAGAACAGATCAGTATTATCGGTCATCTCCTGCTCTGGTCTGCTCGATCACAGACCAGAGCAGGAGACGCCGGGAGCCGGAAGGAGAGGGGACCTCCGTGCGGCGTTATAAATGATCGGATCCCCGCAGCAGCGCTGCGGGCGATCCGATCGTTCATTTAAATCGCGAACTGCCGCAGATGCCGGGATCTGTATTGATCCTGGCACCTGAGGGGTTAATGGCGGACGCCCGCGAGATCGCGGGCGTCGGCCATTGCTGGCGGGTCCCTGGCTGCGATCAGCAGCCGGGATCAGCCGCGCATGACACGGGCATCGCTCCGATGCCCGCGGTTATGCTTAGAACGTAAATGTACGTCCTGGTGCGTTAAGTACCACCTCACCAGGACGTACATTTACGTCCTGCGTCCTTAAGGGGTTAAAGGGGTACTCCGGTGGAAAACTTTTTTTTATAAATCAACTGGTGCCAGAAAGTTAAACAGATTTGTAAATTACTTCTTAAAAAAAATCTTAATCCTATCAGTACTTATTAGCTGCTGAATAATACTGTTACGTCGAGTGCTCCGGGTCCCTGCTCCTCCCCGGAGCGCTCGCGGCGTTCACCTCTGTGCAGCGCCCCGGTCAGATCCGCTGACCGGGAGCGCTGCACTACTGCCTCCGGCGGGGATGCGCCCCGCGTAGCGGGACGCGCCCGCCCGCGGCTCGCATCCCAGTCTCCTCACCTGCCCCGTCCTCCGTCCGCTCAGTCCTGGCACGTGTGGCCCCGCTCCCTAGGGCGCGCGCGCCGGCTCTCTGTGATTTAAAGGGGCAGTGCGCCATTGATTGGCGCCTGGCCCAATCAGTACTCACACCTGTGTCCTCAATATAAAAACCCACTTCCCCTTCCTAGCTTCGCCGGATCTTGTTGCCTTGTGCCAGTGAAAGCGTTTTGTGTATGTCCCAAGCCTGTGTTCCAGACCTTCTGCTGTTGCCCCTGACTACGACCCTTGCTGCCTGCCCTGACCTTCTGCTACGTCCTACCTTGCTCTTGCCTTGTCCTTCTGTACCGCGCCAGTCTCAGCAGTCAGTGAGGTTGAGCCGCCGCAGCAAGACCATCCCGCTTTGCGGCGGGCTCTGGTGAATACCAGTAGCAACTTAGAACCGGTCCACCGGTACGGTCCACGCCAATCCCTCACTGACACAGAGGATCCACCACCAGCCTGCCGAATCCTGACAGTAGATCCAGCCATGGATCCAGCTGAGGTGCCGCTGTCAAGTCTCGCTGACCTATCCACGGTGGTTGCCCAGCAATCCCAACAGATCGCCCAACAAGGACAGCAGCTGTCGCAGTTGACCGCCATGCTACAGCAGCTTCTGCCTCTACAGCAGCAACCATCTTCTCCGCCAGCTCCTACTTCTACGCCGCAGCAAGTTGCCACTTCCAGACTCCGCTTGTCCCTACCTGACAAATTCGATGGGAACTCCCCACTGAACGGTCTAAGGTGACTTTCGTAGTCAGTCTCTTGTCTGGAAAGGCCTTGTCATGGGCCACACCGCTCTGGGACCGCAATGATCCTGCCACTGCTACTACCCAGTCCTTCTTCGCTGAAGTTCGTAGTGTCTTTGAGGAGCCAGCCCGGGCCTCCTCAGCCGAGACTGCTTTGCTGAACCTCGTCCAAGGGAGTTCTTCCGTAGGCGAATACGCCATCCAGTTTCGTACCCTCGCCTCAGAGCTATCCTGGAGCAATGAGGCCCTCTGCGCGACCTTCAAGAAAGGCTTATCCAGCAACATCAAAGATGTACTGGCCGCACGAGAAATTCCTGCTAACCTGTCTGAACTTATCCATTTGGCCACCCGCATCGACATGCGTTTTTCTGAAAGACACCAGGAGCTCCGCCAGGAAAAGGACCTTGATCTCTGGGCACCTCTCTCCCAGAATCCTTTGCAATCTACCCCTGTGCCTCCCGCCGAGGAGGCTATGCAAGTGGATCGGTCTCGCCTGACCCATGAAGAGAGGTCTCGTCGCAGAGATGAAAATTTATGCCTGTACTGCGCTAGTAGCGAACTTTTCCTTGTGGACTGCCCTATTCGTCCCCCGCGTCTGGGAAATTAATGCACGCACCCTGTTCACGTGGGAGTGGCATCTCTTGGTGTGAATTCTGCTTCTCCACGTCTCACTGTGCCTGTGCGGATTTCTCCTTCCGCCAACTCCTCCTTCTCAGCTGTGACCTTCTTGGACTCTGGTTCTGCAGGAAATTTTATTTTGGCCTCTTTTGTTAATAGGTTCAGCATCCCAGTAACCCGTCTCGTCAAACCGCTCTCTATCTCTTCTGTTAACGGAGAAAAATTGGACTGCACTCTGCGCTACCGCACTGAACCCCTACCCATGAGCATTGGACTTCACCGTGAAAAAATTGAATTTTTCGTTCTGCCTAACTGCACCTCTGAAGTTCTTCCCGGCCTGCCGTGGCTCCAACGTCATGCTCCCACCCTCGACTGGACCACCGGGGAGATCAAAAATTGGGGTCCTTCTTGTCACAAACGATGCCTAACATCTGCTCCCACTTGTCTAACCCCTGAGGTTCTACCTTTACCGGGCCCTCCCAATGCTTACCAGGGCTTTTCTGATCTTTTCTGCAAAAAGCAAGCAGAGATCTTACCTTCCCATAGCCTCCTTCCTGGTACCACTCTGCCCCGTGGCAAGCTTCACCCTCTGCCCCCCTCCCCATTCCCACTTCTTCTGGACTTCCTGCCATAGATGAAGTAACCCAGGACTTCGTTATCTGGAAGGAGACTCAAGAGTCGCTCCCACTGGCC
This sequence comes from Hyla sarda, assembly GCF_029499605.1. Lineage (NCBI taxonomy): Eukaryota > Metazoa > Chordata > Amphibia > Anura > Hylidae > Hyla > Hyla sarda. The sequence goes on along the minus strand of NC_079192.1, from coordinate 384,772,769 downwards.
TCGTCTCGTATGAAGGGACAAGCAGATAAAAAGAGGGGGAGACCTAAGGGGGGGGTACTGTTACGCTTCCCTGATCCTCCCCGGAGCGCTTGCGGCGTTCACCTCCGTGCAGCGCCCCGGTCAGATCCGCTGACCGGGAGCACTGCACTACTGCCTCCGGCAGCGCTGCACTACTGCCTCCGGCTCGCATCCCAGTCTCCTCACCTGCCCCGTCCTCCGTCCGCTCCCTAGGGTGCGCGCGCGCGCCGGCTCTCTGTGATTTAAAGGGCCAATCAGTATTCACACCTGTGTCCTCAATATAAAAACCCACTTCCCCTTCCTAGCTTCGCCGGATCTTGTTGCCTTGTGCCAGTGAAAGCGTTTTGTGTATGTCCCAAGCCTGTGTTCCAGACCTTCTGCTGTTGCCCCTGACTACGACCCTTGCTGCCTGCCCTGACCTTCTGCTACGTCCTACCCTGCTCTTGCCTTGTCCTTCTGTACCGCGCCTGTCTCAGCAGTCAGTGAGGTTGAGCCGCTACCGGTGGACACGACCTGGTTGCTACCACCGCAGCAAGACCATCCTGCTTTGCAGCGGGCTCTGGTGAATAGCAGTAGCAACCTAGAACCGATCCACCGGTACGGTACACGCCAATCCCTCACTGACACAGAGGATCCACCACCAGCCTGCCGAATCCTGACAAATACAGAGGAAATTCTTTTCTTTTGGAACACAGAGCTCTCTGCTGAATCACGAGCACAGTGCTCTCTGCTGACATCTCTGTCCATTTTAAGAACTGTCCAGAGTAGGAGAAAATCCCCATAGAAAACATATACTGCTCTGGACAGTTCCTAAAATGGACAGAGATGTCAGCAGAGAGCACTGTGGTCATGATGTCAGCAGAGAGCTCTGTGTTCCAAAAAGAAAATAATTTCCTCTGTAGTATTCGGCAGCTAATAAGTACTGGAAGAATTAAGATTTTTTACAACAGGTTGTTAGTATACATTTTTGATCAAAAAGTACAAGCCCACCCGCCACGTCAAGACCACCTATTTAGAGTGGGTCCCTAATGTCCCTAGCATAAAATTTACAAATCTGTTTAACTTTCTGGCACCAGTTGATTTAAAATGAAAATCACCAGTGCCCACGGGGGGGGAACGACCCACCGGCAGAGCGGCCCCAATGCCACTCAAACCAGTCCATGGGCCGCACCCCCCCCCCCCCCCCGGAAAAAACAGCGCCACGGCAGCAACGGACGCCGCACAGCACCACACCAGTGTGAACAAGGTGTAACAGCACACCCACCAAGCTCAGACTGGGAGGCCGCCAGGAAAGAAATGGCCCTTGTGTAGCTAACTACTAATTATATAGGGTTCGGCTGAGGGGGTGGGGAAGAGTGCAGACACATGTTCAAACCAAAAAAAGGAGGGGATAGAAAACACAGTGTGAATTCGGGTACAAAACAGACATGGTGCACATCTACAATCTTCTATAATGATCTGATTGCTTCTCAGCATAATATCAAAAACTAACAGGTTGTTAGTATACATTTTTGATCAAAAAGTACAAGCCCACCCGCCACGTCAAGGCCACCTATTTAGAGTGGGTCCCTAACATCCCTAGCATAAAATTTACAAATCTGTTTAACTTTCTGGCACTAGTTGATTTAAAAAGAAAAAAGTTTTCCACCAGAGTACCCCTTTAAGGCATATTGGATTTTAACTGCCTGACTCATTTGTTTTCCAGGAAATAAGCCACCACTTGTGTTGTCTGGCAGCAGCTTAAACCACCCTGTTTTGCCTCACAAATCCCTCTGTACTGCTACTGTTCTGTCATCCACTGCTTAGGAAGGGGTGTGTCCAAGGCAAGTACTAAGCCCGCCCTCATTCACCACCACTTCCTCCCTGAGTCTGCTGTGCTGGGTCTCTTTAGCCAATCACTGCAGGCTGCTCTCTAACCACCTCCTCTCTGTGTTCAGACAGGAGTCTAATAGACTGGACAGGAGTGAAAACTGAGGAGGGCTTGTCCTGCTCTCACTTCCTAGACTATGTCCCAGCCTGTGCTTCAGCTTGGACAGAGATGAGGCTGTAGCCGGACAGGATTATGTTCTGGATGATATGGGGACTCCTAGTGGTCTTTTTTTGATAAGCCTTGATTTCTATAAAAAGGAGATAAAAATTTTTATGAAGTATATTAAAAAGGTTAATGTTTTGCCAACATGTAAAACCTATAAAAATGTTTTGATTCTGACAGTGCTCATTTAAGACAGATACAAGATCTTCAGCAGCTTTTAAGGAACATAGAGATGAAAAAGGATTGTGGAGCTAGGTGGGGAGGGATCTGACCTGCAAGGAGAGCTCTCATAGGTGATGATGTAGTTCATAGAAAGTCATCCTGAATACACAATAGTGCATGTATTTTTTTGGTTGTCACACTGGGAATCACACAACCCAGCTGCAGTAATGAAATGTATGGATGCCACTGAGCTGGAGTGAAACAGATGACACTGCAGAAATAGTGGTGGTGACTGTGCAATATATGGGCAGAAAACTGAGTGCTTTTTTAAAGGCCCAAATGCATTAAAGGAAAGTTGTCTGAAACAACAATTTCTACTTGACCAGCTGACTGTCTAAAGGGCCTAGGTGAGCATTCATGTGTAAAGTGTGTACGCAGAACAATGGAAAAATGATGGAATTGTGAGCTTAGCATTAGACATTGAACTTAGTAATAAACTAATAGACCGTAAATTAAAAAATTACCCCCTAGTGGTAGCTGCAGGAAGGCAGAATTTTTGTGGACTTTATTTTTGGCTGGTCATCTTAGGTCAGGCAGCTAACAATGATGGTAGTGTAAGCATCCAACTTCCATTCCAAAAAGATTTGGCATCTAATCGGGGAAGGACTAGACTGTAAAAGGATTTCCTTTCTCTTAGAACCAGTGAAAAATAATGAGAAGGAAACCTTTCTTTTCTTTTACTCGTTAAGCCTGGAAGGCATTAATAAAGTAAAGGAAGTAAAGGAGTAAAATTAAGACCAACAAATTAAAGTTCATGATCGAGCTGCACCCATTTTCTTAATTCTATTTATCTATAACCTTTTAAATTCCTGTTTGAATTGGCAGTAAGACATTACATGGATTTTCCCATCAATCCTATTGTTTGTTTATGACCTCTTTTTGATTGAAACACTAAAAGAGTGTGTTTATTGCCAAGTCAGCAAGTCAGGCTAGGTTCACACCAAATTCTGTAACGTGAGCATATACATCAAGAGACTTTTAACATATACATCAGATGTGTAAAGCTGTGTTCTCATCATCAAAATAGAAAAAAAATGCAGATCACAGTCTGAATGGGAATCCAAGGAGGAACACCTATTATCCATTGGAAGCACGGATGAAAACAAGCAGCGGGCCAGTTCCCGTAGAGACAACGTAAATGAAGAAAAGTTTCACCAGCTTCCAAAAAAAATGTTCATCTTAAAAAGAAAAAGTATATATAAAATAGAGAACTGAAACACCAACGTTTTTCAATCTGTCAACAGCTGCTAATCATGGCCTATCATACGAACACAAGATACTTTTGGTATTAAAGGGCTCAAAGTGTGCCAAGAAAATGTCCCCCACACCACACCAGAAGACCACCACTAGCCTGAACTGTTCACACAAGGCAGGAGAATCCATGCTTTTATGTTGTTTACGCCCAAAAATTCTGACACTGCACGACCTAGAGATGGTTGTGCATGAAATTCCCAGTAGATCAGCAGTTTCTAAAATACTCATACCAGCCAATCTCGCACCATCTTTCCTATTCTGATGCTTGATTTGAACTTCCGCAAGTTGTCCTGACCACGTCTACATACCAAAATGCATTGAGTAGCTGCCATGTAAATGACTGACTAGCTATTTGTGCTAACAAACAATTGAACAGGTGTACCTAATAGAGTGGCCAGTGAGTGTAGGTGTACAAGCCACAGAAGTCCCTATAACACTGTGCCAGCCACATATCTATATATATATAAAATTCAATGTGTGTATGTTTCAGCATCACGTCCAAACGGCTAAAGATATTAACATGAAACTTTATATGTCAACAACTTTATATGTCAACAACAAACATAGGATAGGTAATTAAACCCTTAACACCCCCCCCCCCCCCCCCATTTGCCAGGGTTGGGGTTTTTCTTTAAAGTCCCATACTGCATAACTTAAAGGAGTATTCCAGGCCAAAACTTTTTTTTATATATCAACTGGCTCCGGAAAGTTAAACAGATTTGTAAATTACTTCTATTAAAAAATCTTAATCCTTCCAATAGTTATTAGCTTCTGAAGTTGAGTTGTTGTTTTCTGTCTAACTGCTCTCTGATGACTCACGTTCCTATGGGGATATTCTCAGCTCCAGGGACTTGACATCATCATTGAGCATTTAGACAGAAAACTTCAGAAGCTAATAACTATTGGAAGGATTAAGATTTTTTAATAGAAGGAATTTACAAATCTGTTTAACTTTCCGGAGCCAGTTGATATATATAAAAAAAGGTTTTGCCTGGAATACCCCTTTAAGTACAGCTGGAGATATTTCGATAATACTTGGTCACATGTTACTTATATGTCCACTTAAAATATAGGATAGTTAATTTAACCCTTAACTACCGCCATTTGTGAGGGTCAGGGTTTTTGTTTAAAGGGGTAGGTACTACCGTGCTGACAACTTATCCCCTATCTAAAAGATAGGGGATAAGTTGCCTGATCGTGCGGGGGCCTGCACGCAGCACCCTTCTCTCATCAGGCCCCGGAGCGAACATCTGATGACAGGGCCGGTGATCGTGACGTCACATGGAATATGATGTCGGGATATGAGGTTGGGATATGAGGAGGGGAGATCAGGTCGGGATATCAGGTCGGGATATGAGGTCAGGATATCAGGTCGGGATAAGAGGTTGAGATAGGAGGACAGGATGGGAGTTCGGGATATGAGGATGGAATATGAGGTTGAGATAGAAGGTTGGGATATGTGGTCGAGATATGAGGACGGGATAGGAGGTCGGGATATGAGGACGGGATAAGAGGACAGGATATGAGGTCGAGAAATGAGCACGGAATATGAGGTCGTGATAGGAGGTTGGGATATGTGGTCGAGATATGAGGACGGGATAGGAGGTCGGGATGTGAGGACGGGATAAGAGCACAGGATATGAGGTCGAGATATGAGGACGGAATATGCGGTCGGGATAGGAGGTTGGGATATGTGGTCGAAATATGAGGACGGGATAGGAGGTCAGGATATGAGGACTGGATATGAGGACGGGATAGGAGGAAAGGATATGAGGTCGAGATAGGAGGATGGGATAGGAGGTTGGGATATGAGGTCGAGATAGGAGGTCGGGATATGAGGACGGCATATGAGATCGAGATAGGAGGACGGGATAGGAGGTCAGGATATGAGGTCGAGACATGATGGGATATGAGGACGGGATATGAGGTTGGGATATGAGGATGGGATATGAGGTTGAGATATAAGGTTGAGATATGAGGACGGGATATGAGGTTGGGATATGAGGATGGGATATGAGGTTGAGATATGAGGTTGAGATATGAGGACGGGATAGGAGGACAGGATATTACAACAATATATGAGGATGAGATATGAAGTCAGATGCTTCTTCCTTTGTTTATTTTCCTACCCAACAAGCATTAGGAAGGAAAAACCGGGCAATGCCGGGTATTCAGCTAGTATTTAATAAAGGAGCAGCGATTACCAACACCTCAATATGTGCCCTATAACATGGGGCAATTATATGCCAGATAGGCCAACATTTCCATCTGTAATAGGGTTAGTGATCAGCCGTTAAACGAGCAAACGCTCATTCGTGGGCTGATGGGTCATCCTGACTAGTGTTGAGCAGCATAGGCCATATTCGAATTTGCGATATTTCGTGAATATATGGACGAATATTCGTCATATATTCTCTAAATTCGCATATTCATAATTTTCAAGTTTTTTCGCATATGCGAAAATTCACATATGTGAACATTTATGAACTTTATAGCAAGTATACCAGTGTTACTTGATAGAAGCAGCAGAAGGGAGGGATCAGTATTCGCATATGCGAATATTCGCCTGGCGGTCTCACACAGTAGTATTAGAGCCTTCTTTAGACCACACAAGCTGGAAGCAGAGAGGGATGATCACTGTGATGTGTACTGTGAAAAAAAAGCGAATATTCGTAATTTCGAATATATAGTGCTATATTCGCGAATATTCGCAAATTCGCGAATAATGCAATATTCGCGAATAAAATTCGAATTGCGAATATTCGCCAGCAACACTAATCCTGACCCTAAAAAAAACATCAGCCATCGGCAGCACATATCCTTATGTAATAGGGTGTATGCGGCCGATGACTGATTGCTATACTGGAATCGTTGGTGTGACCCTCGTCATCCAACACTTTAACCTGTCATGGACTGGCAATTATTCACTGTGCGGGATTGGGCCAAGTTTTCCCATCGCAGAAAGTGATAGCAAATTTCTAGGATCTAACAATACTTTCTGATCAGAAGTCCGAATCCTGGACCCCAATGAAGCACTCCAGTCCTGACCATCCATAGTAGTAGTTTGGTACAAGTACTTGAGAGACCCTATTTGATTTCATTGGAACATTTTCTAGGCATGCTCTGTGACTTGTCCAGAAGTCATTCCACTGGAGAAGGGGGACTGAACCCTGAACATCAGCTAGTGTGAATGGTGTTATATATACATACATGGTGTCACTTTTTACTGTAATCCTGCCTGTAATGATAAGGTGGATGCTGCTGGCAAGTGATTTGCACAGAACGGGACATCTCAGCTTATTATTAGGCTTAGTGGCCAAAATGAAAACTGCAAGATAGTAGTTTGGTTCAAGCACTGGAGGGGAATCCTTGTAACTGGGAATCCCTCTAAGTGTCTGTGTAACACTTTCTAGAAGTTTATTTCACATTAGCCTCTGTGCCTATTTTAAACTTTATTTCAATTAATTATTGGTTTTAATGCAAATTAATAATTTGATTCCAAATCCAAAGAAATGAGAATAGAGTTAACAGAAGGAGGAGAACACACTGTTCACTTTACTAACAAAGAATGCAGACTATGACCTCAGCAGTTATCTGTCTGCTACAGGTCACATGAAGGGTCAGGACTCTCACTTAAAATATTTTACTTCTTCTGCAAGTTATTGGGATAATTTATTTGTTGTCAGCCAGAAGTCAGAGGGCTTACTCCATCACTACAGACCATAATACAGATCTTGCAGGCAAACATGTTACATTTATGGTCAGTTTTTTTTAAATGTTTTTATGTATTGTTTTAACCTGGGTCTCTATTTAGCAGTGAAAACATGATCCCAGTGGTGTAGCATAGGTTGCCAGTGCCAAGGCAAAAATGTGTACCTTCTAACCAATGGACCATTACTGAAGTGACTCTCCTCTCCAAGACAACCTCTAGTAACTTTCTCACCCCTTACTCTTTTCTATCCAGCCCCTGTGCTCCACCCGAACAATCTGTCTGCTGCCCTTCCTCAAGTCACTTTATCCTATCCTCACCCCCAAGCCACCCCCATACCCCGATTCCCTTCCACATATTAAGCCTATACCCTTTCCCAAGTCAGCCCTTTACCACGCCCTTCCGTTTAGCGCCCAACCTGGCAAATGTATGTGGTGTCCCGGCACTGTTTTTCATACTGTGCCTTTGTTATTAGTCCCAAAAGTCAGAGTCCCTAGGACTATCGGGGTTCGCTTCCCTAATAAGCCCCTAGTCACCCCTTAGTAGCTTGATATTTATAAATATTATCTATGTAAATATGTATATTTTGTTCACTTACTTGTTCCAGCGTAGCAGGACCTGCGGGTCATGTGACACGGGTCAGAACTCTATGGTATGTTAAAGGACTGTTACGCCGAGCGCTCCGGGTCCCCGCTCCTCCCCGGAGCGCTCGCAACATCCTCGCAATTGCAGCGCCCCGGTCAGACCTGCTGACCGGGTGCGCTGCGATACCTCTCCCAGCCGGGATGCGATTCGCGATGCGGCAGGCACCCGCTCGCGATGCGCATCCCGGCTCCCGTACCTGACTCGCTCTCCGTCGGTCTTGTCCCGGCGCGCGCGGCCCCGCTCCCTAGGGCGCGCGCGCGCCGGGTCTCTGCGATTTAAAGGGCCAGTGTGCCGCTGATTGGCGCCTGGTTCTAATTAGTGAATTCACCTGTGCACTTCCCTATATAACCTCACTTCCCCTTCCCTTCCTTGCCGGATCTTGTTGCCATTGTGCCAGTGAAAGCGTTTCCCTGTGTGTTCCTAGCCTGTGTTCCAGACCTCCTGCCATTGCCCCTGACTACGATCCTTGCTGCCTGCCCCGACCTTCTGCTACGTCCGACCTTGCTCTTGTCTACTCCCTTGTACCGCGCCTATCTTCAGCAGTCAGAGAGGTTGAGCCGTTGCTGGTGGATACGACCTGGTTGCTACCGCCGCTGCAAGACCATCCCGCTTTGCGGCGGGCTCTGGTGAATACCAGTAGCAACTTAGAACCGGTCCACCAGCACGGTCCACGCCAATCCCTCTCTAGCACAGAGGATCCACCACCTGCCAGCCGAATCGTGACAGTAGATCCGGCCATGGATCCCGCTGAAGTTCCACTGCCAGTTGTCGCCGACCTCACCACGGTGGTCGCCCAGCAGTCGCAACAGATAGCGCAACAAGGCCACCAGCTGTCTCAACTGTCCGTGATGCTACAGCAGCTACTACCACAGGTTCAGCAATCATCTCCTCCGCCAGCTCCTGCACCTCCTCCGCAGCGAGTGGCCGCTTCCGGCCTACGACTATCCTTGCCGGATAAATTTGATGGGGACTCTAAGTTTTGCCGTGGCTTTCTTTCACAATGTTCCCTGCACTTGGAGATGATGTCGGACCAGTTTCCTACTGAAAGGTCTAAGGTGGCTTTCGTAGTCAGCCTTCTGTCTGGGAAAGCTCTGTCATGGGCCACACCGCTCTGGGACCGCAATGACCCCGTCACTGCCTCTGTACACGCCTTCTTCACGGAGATTCGAAGTGTCTTTGAGGAACCTGCCCGAGCCTCTTCTGCTGAGACTGCCCTGCTGAACCTGGTCCAGGGTAATTCTTCCGTTGGCGAGTACGCCATCCAATTCCGTACTCTTGCCTCCGAATTATCCTGGAATAATGAGGCCCTCTGCGCGAACTTTAAAAAAGGCCTATCCAGCAACATTAAAGATGTTCTGGCCGCACGAGAAATTCCTGCTAACCTGCATGAACTTATTCATCTGGCCACCCGCATTGACATGCGTTTTTCCGAAAGGCGTCAGGAGCTCCGCCAGGATATGGACTTTGTTCGCTCAAGGCGCTTTTTCTCCCCGGCTCCTCTCTCCTCTGGTCCTCTGCAATCCGTTCCTGTGCCTCCCGCCGTGGAGGCTATGCAAGTTGACCGGTCTCGCTTGACACCTCAAGAGAGGACACGACGCCGCATGGAGAATCTGTGCCTGTACTGTGCTGGTACTGAACACTTCCTGAAGGATTGTCCTATCCGTCCTCCCCGCCTGGAAAGACGTACGCTGACTCCGCACAAAGCTGAGGCAGTTCTTGATGTCAACTCTGCTTCTCCACGCCTTACTGTGCCTGTGCGAATATCTTCCTCTACCTTCTCCTTCTCTGCTATGGCCTTCTTGGATTCCGGATCTGCAGGAAATTTTATTTTGGCCTCTCTCATCAACAGGTTCAACATCCCAGTGACCAGTCTCGCCAGACCCCTCTACATCAATTCTGTTAACAATGAAAGATTGGACTGTACCGTGCGTTACCGCACGGAACCTCTCCTAATGTGCATCGGACCTCATCACGAAAAAATTGAGTTTTTGGTCCTCTCCAACTGCACTTCCGAAATTCTTCTTGGATTACCGTGGCTTCAACGCCATTCCCCAACCCTTGATTGGTCCACAGGAGAGATCAAGAGCTGGGGTACCTCTTGTTTCAAGGACTGTCTTAAACCGGTTCCCTGTACTCCCTGCCGTGACCCTGTGGTTCCCCCTGTAACCGGTCTTCCTAAGGCTTATATGGACTATGCTGACGTGTTTTGCAAAAAGCAAGCTGAGACTTTACCTCCTCACAGGCCTTATGACTGTCCTATTGACCTCCTCCCGGGTACTACTCCACCCCGGGGCAGAATTTATCCTCTGTCTGCTCCAGAGACTCTTGCTATGTCTGAATACATCCAGGAAAATTTAAAAAAGGGGTTTATCCGCAAATCCTCCTCTCCTGCCGGAGCTGGATTTTTCTTTGTGTCCAAAAAAGATGGCTCCCTACGTCCTTGCATTGATTACCGCGGACTTAATAAAATCACGGTAAAGAACCGCTACCCCCTACCTCTTATCTCAGAACTCTTTGATCGCCTTCAAGGTGCCCACATCTTTACCAAACTGGACTTAAGAGGTGCTTATAATCTCATCCGCATCAGGGAGGGGGACGAATGGAAGACTGCATTTAACACCAGAGATGGACACTTTGAGTATCTGGTCATGCCCTTTGGCCTGTGCAACGCCCCTGCTGTCTTCCAAGACTTTGTTAATGAAATTTTTCGTGATCTCTTATATTCCTGTGTTGTGGTTTATCTGGACGATATTCTGATTTTTTCTGCCAACTTAGAAGAACACCGCCAACATGTCCGCATGGTTCTTCAGAGACTTCGAGACAATCAACTTTATGCCAAAATGGAGAAATGTCTGTTTGAATGCCAATCTCTTCCTTTCCTAGGATACTTGGTCTCTGGCCAGGGATTACAAATGGACCCAGACAAACTCTCTGCCGTCTTAGATTGGCCACGCCCCTCCGGACTCCGTGCTATCCAACGTTTTTTGGGGTTCGCCAATTATTACAGACAATTTATTCCACACTTTTCCACTATTGTGGCTCCTATCGTGGCTTTAACCAAGAAAAATGCCAATCCCAAGTCCTGGTCTCCCCAAGCGGAAGACGCATTTAAACGTCTCAAGTCTGCCTTTTCTTCTGCTCCCGTGCTCTCCAGACCTGACCCATCTAAACCCTTCCTATTGGAGGTAGATGCCTCCTCAGTGGGAGCTGGAGCTGTCCTTCTACAAAAAAATTCTTCCGGGCATGCTGTTACTTGTGGTTTTTTTTCCAGGACCTTCTCTCCGGCGGAGAGGAACTACTCCATCGGGGATCGAGAGTTACTGGCCATTAAATTGGTGCTTGAGGAATGGAGGCATCTGCTGGAGGGATCAAAATTTCCTGTTATCATATACACCGATCACAAGAATCTCTCCTATCTCCAGTCTGCCCAACGGCTGAACCCTCGCCAGGCCAGGTGGTCGTTGTTCTTTGCCCGTTTTAACTTTGAAATTCACTTTCGTCCTGCCGACAAGAACATTAGGGCCGATGCCCTCTCTCGTTCCTCGGATGCCTCGGAAGTAGAGGTCTCTCCGCAACACATCATTCCTCCTGACTGTCTGATCTCCACTTCTCCAGCCTCCATCAGGCAAACTCCTCCAGGGAAGACCTTCGTTTCTCCACGCCAACGTCTCGGGATTCTCAAATGGGGACACTCCTCCCACCTCGCAGGCCATGCGGGCATCAAAAAATCCTTGCAACTCATCTCTCGTTTCTATTGGTGGCCGACTCTGGAGACGGATGTTGGTGATTTTGTGCGGGCCTGTACTGTCTGTGCCCGGGATAAGACTCCTCGCCAGAAACCTGCTGGTCTCCTTCATCCCCTGCCTGTCCCCGAACAGCCTTGGTCACTGATTGGTATGGACTTTATTACAGACTTACCCCCATCCCGTGGCAACACCGTTGTTTGGGTGGTCGTTGATCGATTTTCCAAGATGGCACATTTTATTCCTCTTCCTGGTCTCCCTTCAGCGCCTCAGTTGGCAAAACAATTTTTTGTACACATTTTTCGTCTTCACGGTTTGCCCACACAGATCGTCTCGGATAGAGGCGTCCAATTCGTGTCTAAATTCTGGAGGGCCCTCTGTAAACAGCTCAAGATTAAATTAAACTTCTCTTCTTCTTATCATCCCCAATCCAATGGGCAAGTAGAAAGAATTAACCAGGTCCTGGGTGACTATTTACGGCATTTTGTTTCCTCCCGCCAGGATGACTGGGCAGATCTTCTACCATGGGCCGAATTCTCATACAACTTCAGAGTCTCAGAATCTTCTGCTAAGTCCCCATTTTTCGTGGTGTACGGCCGTCACCCTCTTCCCCCCCTCCCTACTCCCTTGCCCTCTGGTTTGCCCGCTGTGGATGAAGTGACTCGTGATCTTTCCACCATATGGAAAGAGACCCAAAATTCTCTTTTACAGGCTTCATCCCGCATGAAAAGGTTTGCCGATAAGAAAAGAAGAACTCCCCCCATTTTTGCGCCCGGAGACAAGGTATGGCTCTCCGCTAAATATGTCCGCTTTCGTGTCCCCAGTTACAAACTGGGACCACGCTATCTTGGTCCTTTCAAAGTCTTGTGCCAGATTAATCCTGTCTCTTACAAACTCCTTCTTCCTCCTTCTCTCCGTATTCCCAATGCCTTCCATGTCTCTCTCCTTAAACCACTCATCATTAATCGCTTCTCTCCCAAATTTGTTTCTCCCACTCCTGTTTCCGGCTCTTCTGACGTCTTCTCCGTGAAGGAGATTCTGGCCTCCAAGACGGTCAGAGGAAAAAAAAATTTCCTGGTGGATTGGGAGGGCTGTGGTCCTGAAGAGAGATCCTGGGAACCTGAGGACAACATCCTAGACAAAAGTCTTATCCTCAGGTTCTCAGGCTCCAAGAGGAGGGGGAGACCCAAGGGGGGGGGGGGGTACTGTTACGCCGAGCGCTCCGGGTCCCCGCTCCTCCCCGGAGCGCTCGCAACATCCTCGCAATTGCAGCGCCCCGGTCAGACCTGCTGACCGGGTGCGCTGCGATACCTCTCCCAGCCGGGATGCGATTCGCGATGCGGCAGGCACCCGCTCGCGATGCGCATCCCGGCTCCCGTACCTGACTCGCTCTCCGTCGGTCTTGTCCCGGCGCGCGCGGCCCCGCTCCCTAGGGCGCGCGTGCGCCGGGTCTCTGCGATTTAAAGGGCCAGTGTGCCGCTGATTGGCGTCTGGTTCTAATTAGTGAATTCACCTGTGCACTTCCCTATATAACCTCACTTCCCCTTCCCTTCCTTGCCGGATCTTGTTGCCATTGTGCCAGTGAAAGCGTTTCCCTGTGTGTTCCTAGCCTGTGTTCCAGACCTCCTGCCGTTGCCCCTGACTACGATCCTTGCTGCCTGCCCCGACCTTCTGCTACGTCCGACCTTGCTCTTGTCTACTCCCTTGTACCGCGCCTATCTTCAGCAGTCAGAGAGGTTGAGCCGTTGCTGGTGGATACGACCTGGTTGCTACCGCCGCTGCAAGACCATCCCGCTTTGCGGCGGGCTCTGGTGAATACCAGTAGCAACTTAGAACCGGTCCACCAGCACGGTCCACGCCAATCCCTCTCTGGCACAGAGGATCCACCACCTGCCAGCCGAATCGTGACAAGGACCTTAGGTGGTTCTTGAGTCATGTGTTTCCCATAATGCCATGTAACGGTGAGTGACAGTTGATTTGGACTATTCCAAAATGGCTCAGCCCCTGCCCATATAAGCTTGCTATTGTTCCTGTGCTGCCAAGCAAGCAGCATCTCTTGGGTTGCTGACTCTGAATGAGGTAGGACCTCCGCAACTTTCAAGTACGTTTCCTAGGCCAAAGCCTTGCGGCCTCGGCCTACATCACAGCGGTTATAGATATCTAATTCCCTGCTACTCACCCAAGATCACTGGACCTAATTAACTCCTAAATCCAGCGGATCTATGCAACGGAATCCTCCTAAAGCTACATTGAGCTTGTCTGATGTCAACCAACTGTCAATCGCTGCTCAAATATAAATAGACTTTGTTCATGGACTGTTATTGCTATTGTCTGCTTCAGAAAATCTTCAGTAAAAGTTCCTGCAATTTTCAGTTGACAGTGGTTGAGGACAATCCATTTATTATGCATTCACCTATCGTTCTTGGGAAGGGTGGCGATAGGCCCAGCACCATTACAGTATTTAACCCTCACCCTGGCGTCACGTGTGACAAGGGTTAACAGCGCCCTTTATCATCCAGAACAGCAACACCCCAATTACCCTACATACCCCATAGGCTACCACATGTACAATATACAGTCAGGGTGCTTTATATCCAATCTGACAGAATGGGTGCCCATAAGAATTTTGTGCCTGGGGCAACCGCCCCCTTGCACCCCATGCCAACCCAACGCCTACCTAACATTTCCTTATGTACAGGGCAAAGGCAGCTTTACACTAGAAGTTCCTGAGAACCAGTGCAAAATCAGTGCCAGGGTCTGCCAGACAGGCAAAGGGGATGTGAACAGGGCTGGACTGGCCTACCGGGAAAAATCCTGGTAGGCTGCTCACCTCATGGGCCGGCAGGGCTGTGTAAGTAATATTGGGCCTGTGTGGGAGCCAGAGGCCGAGGCTAAAGCTGCTCTGCCTCTGGCTTTGATCCATTTCGCTGACCTTGCTCACTTACACACCTCTGGCTGCCGGCCAGAGGCCCCTCCCTCAGATGACAAGCAGTGCGGCTTCTTTACAGATACAGCGGCCACGTAATGACAGGGCCGGCGTCACTACGCAGGCCCAGCACCGAGGAGGCCAGAAAATCACTTGCCAGGCTGGGGCGCTGTGTGCTGTGCCGTAATCCCTTACTCACAGAGTGGCGTGGGGGCACAGCAGTTAGTGAGTGTGGGGCTGGGCTGGCCTGGCCGGGTGACTGGCGGGGCCCCTAAGCATTTCACCCTCTGATCTCCCCCCCCCCCCCCCCCCCCCCCTCCTGGGCTGCATGGGCCGTGCTGCAGTGGCATCGGTGGATGCAGGTGAGGAGGCCAGGTGTTAATGTATGATGTGTTTGTATGATTTGTGTGTATGTTTGATGATTGTATGTATAATGTGTGTATGTATGATGTGTGTATGTTTGATGATTGTATGTATAATGTGTGTATGTATGATGTTTGTATGTATGATGTGTGTTTATGTATGTAATAAATGATAGATGTGTATAAGCTAGATGTATATATGTATATTGTGTGTATGTATGATGTTTGTATGTATGATGTGTGTTTATGTATGTAATAAATGATTGATGTGTGTAAGCTAGATGTATATATGTATAATGTGTGTATGTATGATGTGTGTATGTATGATGTGTGTATGTATAATGTGTGTATGTTTGATGATTGTATGTATGATGTGTGTATGTATAATGTGTGTATGTTTGATGATTGTATGTATGATGTGTGTATGTATAATGTGTGTATGTTTGATGATTGTATGTATGATGTGTGTATGTATGATGTGTGTTTATGTATGTAATAAATGATAGATGTGTGTAAGCTAGATGTATATATGTATGATGTGTGTATGTATGATGATTGTATGTATAATGTGTGTATGTATGATGTGTGCATGTATGATGTTTGTATGTATGATGTGTGCATGTATGTGTGTATGTATAATGTGTGTATGTATAATGTGTGTATGTATGATGTTTGTATGTATGATGTGTGTATGTATAATGTGTTTATGTATGATGTGTGTATGTATGATGTGTTTGTATGATTTGTGTGTATGTATGATGTTTGTATGTATAATGTGTGTATGTATAATGTGTTTATGTATGATGTGTGTATGTATGATGTGTGTATGTATGATGTGTGTTTATGTATGTAATAAATGATAGATATGTGTAAGCTAGATGTATATATGTATGTTTAATGTGTGCGTATATGTATTGTGTGTATGTATTATTGCGTGTGTATGTAGGATGTATGTATGTATGTAATGTATGATGTGGGGCCGCAGGGCCGCCATCAGGGGGGTGCAGCCAGTACTCCAGTAAGGGCACCGGGCCCTGCTGTACCCCCCTGCAGCGGGCGTAGCACAGAAGGGCTGGACTGATGGTGGGACCTCCAGCCTGAGAGGGGCCGCTGCTGTAGCACCATTTTCCTATAAAATATTCAGCCTGCAGCCCTTTAATATCAGTGCAGGGGCCGGGCCGCATTGACTCTATGGGAGGAGAGCAAAGAGATGCTCCTCCCCTTCCCCCCACACTCCCCTGCGTGCAGGCTGCAGTCCAATAGGAGCAGGGCCATGCTTTGCTTCCTGCTCCACCGAGGATTCCGACACCCGCCCGCGCTGAGGCCGCCCATCAATAAGGTAACTTTGTGGTGGGAAAGAGGGAAGAACACAAATTGCTGTTTAGGGGTCAGTGGGGGATTTCTCAATGTCTCCTGAACAGGGTGCCCCCAGCTGTTGCAAAACTACAACTTCCAGCATGCCTTTGGCCATCCATGCATGCTGGGAGCTGTAATTTTGCAACAGCTGGAGGCACCTTGGTTGAGAAACACTGATCTTTCTCTCTATCTATCTCCTATATATCTCCTATCTATCTATCTATCTATCTCTCTCATATCTATCTATCTATCTCTCTCATATCTATCTATCTATCAATCTATCTATCTATCTCTCTCATATCTATCTATCTATCTATCTCTCTCATATCTATCTCTATCTATCTATCTATCTCATATCTATCTATCTATCTCATATCTATCTATCTATCTCATATCTATCTATCTATCTATCTATCTCATATCTATCTCATATATATCTATCTCATATCTATCTATCTATCTCCTATCTATCTATCTATCTATCTCATATCTATCTATCTATCTATCTATCTCATGTCTATCTATCTATCTCATGTCTATCTATCTATCTATCTATCTATCTCCTATCTCATATCTATCTATCTATCTCATATCTATCTATCTCCTATCTATCTCATATCTATCTGTCTCATATCTATCTATCTCATATTTATCTATCTCATATCTATCTATCTATCTCATATTTATCTATCTCATATCTATCTATCTATCTATCTCATATCTATCTCATATCTATCTCATATCTATCTATCTATCTATCTCCTATCTATCTATCTATCTCATATCTATCTATCTATCTATCTCATGTCTATCTATCTATCTATCTATTTCCTATCTCATATCTATCTATCTATCTATCTCATATCTATCTGTCTCATATCTATCTATCTATCTCATATTTATCTATCTCATATCTATCTATCTATCTCATATTTATCTATCTCATATCTATCTATCTATCTCATATCTATCTATCTCTCTAATGTCTATCTATCTAGATCTATGTTAGATCTCAGTGTTTCCCGACAAGGGGGCCTCCAGCTGTTGTAAAACTACAACTCCCAGCATGACTTTGGCTGTCCAGGCATTCTGGGAACTGATCTATCTGGAGGCATGATCTACCTAGGGACTCTTTCGACTGGGGGCATTACATACCTAGGGCACTACCTATTGAGGGACCTACCTACTAAGAACATTATCTACTTGGGGGGCACTATCTACTAGGCACATTACCTACCTGGGAGCACTACTACCTTGGGGCACTACCTACTGGGGCATTACCTACTGTCTACCCGTTTGGGTCATATTTCGCAATATTTTGGAGTTTTTCACAAAAAATGCTGCACCACTTATATAAAGTACAATATGTCACGAAAAACAATCTCAGAAAAAGCTCCGCTCAGAAAAAGTGTTCTAAAGTTATTACCATTAAAGGAGACACATGTCAAATTATAATAAAAAAAAAAAGTGCCTGGTCATTAAAGGGTTACTCCGGTGGAAAATATATATATATTTTTTCAAATATATGTACTTCTATTTAAAAATCTTAATCCTTCTAGTGCTTATCATCTGCTGTATGCTACAGAGAAAGTTGTGTAGTTCCCATAGCAAACTTCTCCTGCTCCGGACAGTCCCTGACATGGACAGAGGTGTCAGCAGAGAGCACTGTGGTCAGACTGGAAAGACCTACACAACTTCCTGTGAAGCATACAGCAGCTGATAAGTACTGGAAGGATTAAGATTTTTTAACCCCTTAAGGACCAAGGGCGTACAGGTACGCCTTTGCTCCCTGGTACTTAAGGACCAAGGGCGTACCTGTACGCCTGTGGGAATTTCGGTCCCCACAGGGCGGGGATCGCGCCGGGGTGACTGCTGATATCTATCAGCAGGCACCCCGCGCAAATGCCCAGGGGGGTCATTAGACCCCCCCATGTCGGCGATCGGCGCAAATCGCAAGTGAATTCCGGGTCATACGGGTCTATGGTGACCCGGAATAGAAGGGGGATCGCGGGTGTCCTAGACACCCACGATCCCCCTGTAGCGATAGGAGTGAGGTGGCAGGGTTGCCACCCCTCCTATCTCTGCTATTGGTGGTCTAGACGCGACCACCAAGAGCAGATTGGGGGCGGAGGGGTTTACTTTCGGTTTCCCCGTCCTGCCCTCCCACAATAGGCGGGGCAGGACGGGGAAACCGACAGGGACCGGCACCGAAGATCCACTTACCCATCGGCGACGGCAGCAGGCGACGATCAGCGGCGGCAGCGGGCGACGATCGGCGGAAGAAGAGGACCGCGACGCAGCTTCCTGGATCGAACGGAAGCCGGTGAGTTACTTAGCAACATTTGGAGGGCTACAGTCTGAGACCACTATAGTGGTCTCTAAACTGTAACCCTCCAGATGTTGCAAAACTACAACTCCCAGCATGCCCAGAGAGCTGTTTAGGCTTGCTGGGAGTTGCAGTTTTGCAACAGCTGGAGGTCTACAGTTTGAGACAACTGCAAAGTGATCTCTATACTGTGCACCTCCAGATCTTGCAAAACTACAACTCCCAGCATGCCCAGACAGCAGTTTGCTGTCTGGGCATGCTGGGAGTTGTAGTTTTGCAACATCTGGAGGTCCACAGTTTGGAGACCACTGTGCAGTGGTCTCTAAACTATAGCTCTCCAGATGTTGCAAAACTGCAACTCCCAGCAAGCTTAAACAGCAAACAGCTGCCTCTGCATGCTGGGAGTTGTAGTTGCGATCCCTCCAGCTGTTGCATAACTACATCTCCCAGCATGCCTTGCGGCGATCAGTACATGCTGGGAGTTGAAGTTTTGCAACAGCTGAAGACACACTGGTTGGAAAATACTGAGTTAGGTAACCTAACTGAAGGTTCTCCAACCAGTGTGTCTCCAGCTGTTGCAAAAGTACAACTCCCAGCATGCACGGTCTGTCAGTACATGCTGGGAGTTGTAGTTTTGAAACAGCTGGAGGTTCCCCCCCCCCCCCCATGTGAACGTACAGGGTACATTCACACGGGCGGGTTTACAGTAAGTTTTCTGCTTCAAGTTTGGGCTGTGGCAAATTTTTCACCGCAGCGCAAACTCCTAGTGGTAAATTCACTGTAAACCCGCCAGTGTGACTGTACCCTAAAAACACTACACTACACTTACACATAATAAAGAGTAAAACACTACATATACACCCCCTTACACTGTCCCCCTAATAAAAAATAAAAAACGTATTGTACGGCAGTGTTTCCAAAACAGAGCCTCCAGCTGTTGCAAAACAACAACTCCCAGCATTTCCGGACAGCCACTAACTGTCCAGGCATGCTGGGAGTTTAGCAACAGCTGGAGGCACCCTGTTTGGGAATCACTGGCGTAGAATACCCCTATGTCCACCCCTGTGCAATCCCTAATTTAGTCCTCAAATGCGCATGGCGCTCTCTCACTTCAGAGCCCTGTCGTATTTCAAGGAAACAGTTTAGTGCCACATATGGGGTATCTCTGTACTCAGGAGAAATTGCACTACTAACTTTGGGGGCTTTTTTTCCTTTTACCCCTTAGTAAAAAGAAAAGTTGGGGTCTACACCAGCCTGTTAGTGTAAAAAAAAATTTTTTTTTACACTAACATGCTGGTGTTGTCCTTTACTTTTTATTTTCACGGGAGGTAAAAGGAAAAAAAGACCCCCAAAATTTGTAACGCAATTTCTCCTGAGTACGGAGATACCCCAGATGTGGACGTCAAATGCTCTGCGGACGCACAACAAGTGAGAGCGCACCATGTACATTTGAGGCCTAAATTGGTGATTTGCACAGGGGTGGCTGATTTTACAGCGGTTCTGACATAAACACAAAACAATAAATACCCACATGTGACCCCATTTTGGAAACGAAACCCCTCACGGAATGTAACAAGGGGTATAGTGAGCCTGAACACCCCACAGGTGTTTGACAAATTTTCATTAAAGTTGGATGGGAAAATGAAAAAAAAAAAAAATTTTCACTAAAATTCTGGTGTCACCCTAAATTTTTCATTTTCACAAGGGAAAATAAAAAAAAGCCCCCCAAAATTTGTAACCCAATTTCTTCTGAGTAAGAGCATACCCCATATGTGGATGTAAAGTGCTCTATGGGTGCACTACAATGCTCAGAAGAGAAGGAGCGCCATTGGGATTTTGAAGAGAAAATTTGTCCGGAATTGAAGGCCACTTGTGTTTACAAAGCCCCCATGGTACCAGAACAATGGACCCCCCTCATATGTGACCCCATTTTGGAAACTACACCCCTCATGTAATGTAATAAGTGGTGCAGTGAGCATTTACGCCCCACAGGTGTCTGACAGATTTTTGGAACAGTGATCCGTGAAAATGAAAAATTAAATTTTCCATTTGCACAGCCCACTGTTCCAAAGATCTGTCAAACGCCAGTGGGGTGTAAATGCTCACTGCACCACTTATTAAATTCTTTAAGGGGTGTAGTTTCCAAAATGGGGTCACATGTGGGGGGGGGTCCACTGTTCTGGCACCACGGGGGGCTTTGTAAATGCACATGGCCATTGACTACCATTCCAAACGAATTCTCTTTCCAAAAGCTCAATGGTGCTCCTCCTCTTCTGAGCATTGTAGTTCGCCCGTAGTGCACTTCAGGTCCACTTATGGGGTACCTCCATACTCAGAAGAGATGGGGTTACAAATTTTGGGGGGTATTTTCTGCTATTAACCCTTGCAAAAATGTGAAATTTGGGGGGAAACACATTTTAGTGAAAAAAATATATATATTTTTTTACATATGCAAAAGTCGTGAAACCCATGTAGGGTATTAAGGCTCACTTTATTCCTTGTCACATTCCTCAAGGGGTCTCGTTTCCAAAATAGTATGCCATGTGTTTTTTTTTGCTGTTCTGGCACCATAGGGGCTTCCTAAATGCGACATGCCCCCCGAGCAAAATTTGCTCTCAAAAAGTCAAATATCACTCCTTCTCTT
Source organism: Hyla sarda (assembly GCF_029499605.1). Taxonomy (NCBI): domain Eukaryota; kingdom Metazoa; phylum Chordata; class Amphibia; order Anura; family Hylidae; genus Hyla; species Hyla sarda. Next base: position 384,751,532 of record NC_079192.1, on the reverse strand, counting down.
CGGAGCATTGTAGTTCGCCCGTAATGCACTTCATGCCAACTTATGGGGTGCCTCCATACTCAGAAGAGATGGGGTTACAAATTTTGTGGGGTATTTTCTGCTATTAACCCTTGCAAAAATGTGAAATTTGGGGGGAAACACACATTTTAGTGAAAAAAAAAATATTTTTTTTACATATGCAAAAGTCGTGAAACACCTGTGGGGTATTAAGGCTCACTTTATTCCTTGTTACGTTCCCCAAGGGGTCTAGTTTCCAAAATGGTATGCCATGTGGGTTATTTTTGCTGTTCTGGCACCATAGGGGCTTCCTAAATGCAACATGCCCCCCAAAAACCATTTCTGAAAAACGTACTCTCCAAAATCCCCTTGTCGCTCCTTCGCTTCTGAGCCCTCTACTGCGCCCGCCGAACACTTTACATAGACATATGAGGTATGTGCTTACTCGAGAGAAATTGGGCTACAAATATAAGTATACATTTTCTCCTTTTACCCCTTGTAAAAATTCAAAAATTGGGTTTACAAGAACATGCGAGTGTAAAAAATAAAGATTTTGAATTTTCTCCTTCACTTTGCTGCTATTCCTGTGAAACACCTAAAGGGTTAAAACACTTACTGATTGTCATTTTGAATACTTTGGGGGGTGTAGTTTTTATAATGGGGTCATTTGTGGGGTATTTCTAATGGGAAGACCCTTCAAATCCACTTCAAACCTGAACTGGTCTCTGAAAAAAAGCGTGGTTCAAAATTTTGTGAAAAATTGGAAAAGTGCTGCTGAACTTTGAAGCCCTCTGATGTCTTCCAAAAGTAAAAACACGTCAATTTTATGATGCAAACATAAAGTAGACATATAGGAAATGTGAATAAAAAAATAAATATTTTGAATATCCATTTTCCTTACAAGTAGAAAGCTTCAAAGTTAGAAAAATGCAAAATTTTCAAATTTTTCATAATATTTTGGGATTTTTCACCAAGAAAGGATGCAAGTTACCACAAAATTTTACCACTATGTTAAAGTAGAATATGTCACGAAAAAACAATCTCGGAATCAGAATGATAAGTAAAAGCATTCCAGAGTTATTAATGTTTAAAGTGACAGTGGTCAGATGTGCAAAAAACGCTCTGGTCCTAAGGTGTAAAATGGCCTGGTCCTTAAGGGGTTAATAGAAGTAATTTACAATTTTTTTTTACTTTCTGGAGGGAGCCTGTTGATTTGGAAAAAAAAACATAATAATAAAAATAATTTTCCCACCGGAGTACAAAAAATGGGTCCGTTCCTAAGGGGTGTAGTAAAAGCTTGTTTTTTGATTTACTAGGCTTCTGTCATTTACATTGTGGCTGTGCCAGTTGACAAGTGGGGCTGATAGGGCTGGTTTTTATCCCCAGTCCGGCCCTGGATGTGAGGGCCTCACCATCTGAGGTGGATGTCCATGCAAAAATGTCAAATATTGTAAACCCAGTATAACATAAAAATAAGTACAACATGAGTCAGTAACATTGCTCAACCAGAGACTTTTGTAACCAGGGAAAGGGGTATGCAACTTATTGCCATCTTCATATTTTGAGAAGCCCTGATATAGATAGTAACATGGAAAACAATTTCCCAGTTTTATCAAACTGTGTGAGAGAAATAGTGGAGGGATTTTCCCCTAGTAACCAATCACAGCTCAGCTTTCACTTTACCAGAGCTCAGTATCTGAGCTGTGATTGGTCGCTGTGGATAAATCACTCCACTTTTTCTCTCACACAGTTTGATAAATCTGGGCCAATATGTTTAAAGGCGCACTCCGGAGTAAAAAAAAAAAAACTGTCTTCAAGTCTACTTTTAACAAATATACATAACTGCTAATAACTTTTATTAAAAAATCGTAACCCTTTTAGTACTTATCGGCTGCTGTATGCTCCAGAGGAAGTTGTGTAGTTTTTTTTCTACTCTAACCACAATGCTCTCTACTGCCACCGCTGTCTGTGCCAGGAATTGCTCATAGCACAAGCAAATCCCTATAGCAAAACTTCTGCTCTGGAGAGTTCATAACGTGGACAGAGGTGGCAGAAGGGAGCATCACGTGTGACTGGAAAGACATCATGACTTTCTCCAGGGTATACAGAAGCTGATAAGTACCAGAAGGTTTGAGATTTTAAAATTGAAGTAATGTACAAATCTTAGGGATCGACCGATTATCGGTATGGCCGATATTATCGGCCGATAATCACGATTTGGGGCATTATCGGTATCGGCAATTATCTTGCCGATAAGCCGATAATGCCCCGCACCGCCCCCACCGCACCGCGACCGCCACCCCCTCGACCCGCCGCACCGCACCCCCGACCCACCGCACCGTGTCGCACCCCCACCGTGATGCTAGGCGGTATACCGGTATGGATTTTTTCCCATACCGCTATACCGGTCGGGCCCCTCCCCCACCCTCCGAGTCAATAAAAAAATTAAACTTACCCGTAATGGGGGTGGTCCAGGCCATCCTTCCTTCATGTAGTGTCCGGGGGCGTTCCGGGTGGAGGGTGGTCCGGTCCGGGCTGTCCTTCTTCTCCCACGGTCTTCTTCTCCACTCCGGGCAGGCTCCGGCCTAGTACGCTGCATAGACGCCGCTACGCCGTGACGTCAGGGGCGTCACTGCGCAGCGGCGTCTATGCAGCGTACTAGGCCGGAGCCTGCCCGGAGTGGAGAAGAAGACCGTGGGAGAAGAAGGACAGCCCGGACCGGACCACCCTCCACCCGGAACGCCCCCGGACACTTCAGGAACGATGGATGGATGGCCCGGAGCACCCTGGCAGGTAGGGGAGAGAAGCAGGTGGTGGCGGCGGTGGTCTATGGCCCCGCAAAAGCCACTGCAGATCATTGATTTAAAGCGCCCGCTTTAAATCAATGATCTGCAGCGGTGTCGCAGGGGGTTAAATAGCCGATAACTTATACCGGAATATCGGTATAAGTTATCGGCTATCGGCCCTAACCTGCACCGATTATCGGTATCGGCCCTAAAAAAAACTATATTGGTCGATCCCTAACAAATCTGTATAATTATTTGTCACCAGTTGAAAACAACAATTGAATTGTGTTTTCTTCTGGGGTTTAAATAACAGATTTGTTTTCTACTGACACATTTCTTTTAGGTAAAAACATTTTTTTTATCACTTTGAATATTCAGCTGTACTGCGGACTTTAAATATTCATCTCACACCACATACTTTCCAACAGCACCAAATTTGGCAGGAAAATCCAGCAAAATTGCCTAAAAAATGGCCAAGGTTAAAGGGGTACTCTGCCCCTAGACATCTTATCCCCTATCCAAAGGATAGGGGATAAGATGTCAGATCGCCGGGGTCCCGCTGCTGGGGACCCCGGGGATCGCTGCTGCAGCACCCCGCTATCATTACTGCACAGAGCGAGATCGCTCTGCATGTAATGACGGGCAATACAGGGGCCGGAGCATCGTTACGTCACGGCTCCGCCCCTTGTGATGTCACGGCCCGCCCCCGTCAATACAAGTCTATGGGAAGGGGGCGTGGCGGTCGTCACACCCCCTGCCATAGACTTGCATTAAGGGGACGGGCCGTGATGTCACTAGGGGCGGAGCCATGATGTCACGCTGCTCCGGCCCCTGTATCGCCCGTCATTACGCACAGAGCGAACTCGCTCTGTGCAGTAATGATGGCGGGGTGCCGCAGCAGCGATGCCAGGGGCGGAGTACCCCTTTAATGGTATAACAATGCACTTTATCATATATCATAGGAATTAATTTTTCTTCTTTTTATTCACCGTGTAATAGTTAACTTTATCTTAACTTCTGTATTCTCGAAATATCAGCCCCATATATATGATCAGAGAACAATGGGGCCCAGACATCCTAGCAGTTTCCTATGAGGAAGCAATGTCTTAGCCAAACCCTCCTCTCCATCAGTTCCCCTTTACTGCTTAGGGACTCATTTCAGCCCATAGCATACAATGACAGGAAGCCGCTTCTTAACCCCTGGTTGTCTGAGTTTCCTCTCCACCTGGTCCTGCTTGCCTTCCATGAACTCAAAAGCTGAAGACCAAGGGTAGGGAGGTAACTAGGTCAGTAATTCTATCCTTACACACCCAGCCTGGTGCGTCTCTTTCAGCTACTGTGTCAATATCTTCACCACGCTTCTTTAGTAAACCCATTAGGTGCCAGCTGTGAGTCTTTTAGGTTCCTAATAACAATGGTGCTCGCTCTGCTTTCTTATCCTTCTTCCTGTTTTCATATTTTGCTTTGTCCGGCACTTCTCCCCCAATATTTTTGGACAATATTTATGTGAGAGCAGAATTTCAAGAAATCCGTCAGAATTATTTCACACTTTCAATACATATATATTGTATGGAAGTGACCTACCAGAACCAACATTTTTGACATGACATTGGCTTCTTGGGCCACACATGTCCTGCAAATCCTGTATAGAGTAAAGCTGAATGTCCATACATTACTGTGCAAACAAAAAAACTCCTAGAAGCATTGTAGTACTGCTGGAAATTGGGGATCAAAAGTTTGGGCACCCCAGGTAAAAATTTGTATTAATGTGCATAAAGAAGCCAAGGAAAGATGGAAAAATCTCCAAAAGGCATCAAATTACAGATTAGACATTCTTATAATATGTCAACAAAAGTTAGATTTTATTTCCATCATTTACACTTTCAAAATAACAGAAAACAAAAAAATGGCATCTGCAAAAGTTTGGGCACCCTGCAGAGTTAATATCTTGTACTGCCCCCTTTGGCACGTATCACAGCTTGTAAATGCTTTTTGTAGCCAGCCAAGAGTCTTTCAATTCTTGTTTGAGGTATATTTGCCCATTGCCCAAAAGTCTTCCAGTTCTTAGAGATTTCTGGGCTGTCTGTCACGCACTGCTCTTTTAAGGTCTATCCATAGATTTTCAATTATGTTGAAGTCAGAAGATTGTGAAGGCCATGGCAAAACCTTCAGTTTACGCCTCTTAATGTAATCCCCCGTGGATTTCGTGGTGTGTTTAGGATCATTATCCATTTGTAGATGCCATCCTATCTTTAACTTCAGCTTTTTCACAGATGGCATCAAGTTAGCATCCATAATTTGCTGAAATTTTATTGAATCAATTTTTCCTTCTACTCGTGAGATGTTCCCTGTGCCACTGGCTGCAATACAACCCCAAAGCATGATTGATCCACCCCCATGCTTAACAGTTGGACATAGGTTGTTTTCATTAAATTCTGTTCCCCTTCTTCTCCAAACGTACCTTTGCTCTTTCCGGGCATAAAAGTAAAATTTTAACCTCATCGGTCCACAGAACTTGTTTCCAAAATGCATCAGTCTTGTCTATATGTTCATTTGCAAAGTTCAAACGCTGGTTTTTGTGGTGAGGATGTAGAAGAGGTTTTCTTCTGATGACTCTTCCTTGAATACCATATTTGTACAAGTATCTCTTTATAGTGGAATAGTGTACCACAACTCCAGTGTCTGCCCGATCTTTCTGGAGGGATTGTGCAGTCAAACGTGGGTTTTGAATTGTTTTTCTCACAGTCCTGCGAGCTGTCCTGTCTGCTATTTTTCTTGGTCTTCCAGATCTTGCTTTAACTTCCATTGTTCCTGATTACTGACATTTCTTAATTACATTCCCAACAGAGGATATTGACATCTGAAAACGTTTTGCTATCTTATAGCCTTCTCCAGCTTTGTGAGCGTCAACTATTTTCAGTTTCATATTTCTAGACAACTGCTTAGAAGAACCCATGGTGCTGATTGTTGGGGCAAGGCCAGATGAGTCTGGGCATTTAAAACCTTTGAGATTGACATCACCTGGTCTTCCCAGATGATGATTGAGAACAATCCATGACACTGGCAGGTCTCAGCTTTGCAAAGGGGGCAGTGCATGCTATAAATTCTGCAGGGTGCCCAAACTTTTGCAGACGCCATTTTTTTGTTTTCTGTTATTTTGAAAGTGTAAATGATGGAAATGAAATCTAACATTTGTTGATAAGAATGTCTAATCTGTAATTTGATGCCTGTTGGAGATTTTTCCATCTTTCCTTGGCTTCTTTATGCACATTAATACAAATTTTTACCTGGGGTGCCCAAACTTTTGATCCCCACTGTAGTTAAAGAGCATATCAACTTTCAGCACACTTTGAGGCAGACGCTATTAGCAGATCAGCTTGCGGACAGCATGGCCACTGGTGTCGATCATTGACTGTGAGTGCCGTATGCTGATAGTAGCTGTCACTCACCATCTATGAAACGAGCACAGCTCATGTGCCCCCTACATAGAATCAATGCACCTTGATGTTACCAATGTTTGGGCTTTAAAGGGGTCTTGCCAACATCAAAAGTTATCCCCTACTCCTCTCACTTTTACTCTCTGTGATCTCTGTTCAGTTGCAAGAGACAGGTTTCATAAACATAATGGAGCCCATCTGGATGGAGATTGGAGAAATCAGGGGACAAAAGAACATGACTGCGCACTTCTCCCCTTATGTTTTCGTGGTCATCGGGATCTGGACACCCAGACCTCAATCAATCAAAACTTTTGGCATGCAATGACATAAATTTGATATGGTGCCACATAAAAGGTTGGTGCATAAAATGAGAATGCTTGGACTGAGGGAGAATGTGTGCAAGTGGGTAAGTAACTGGTTCAGTGATAGGAAACAGAGGGTGGTTATTAATGATAATTATTCTGATTGGGTGACTGTTACTAGTGGGGTACCACAGGGGTCAGTCTTGGGTCCTGTCCTATTTAATATATTCATTAATGACCTTGTAGAGGGGTTGAATAGTAAAGTAGCAATCTTTGCAGATGATACTAACTCTGTAAAGCGGTAAACACTATAGAGGACAGTGCACTGTTACAAATGGATCTGGATAGGTTGGAGGTAGTGTTGAGCGGCATAGGCCATATTCGAATTCGCGAATATATGGACGAAAATTCGTCAAATATTCGCGAATATTCGCATATTCTCATTTTATTTTCGCATACGCGAAAATTCGCGTATGCAATAATTAACATATGCAAAAATTAGCATATACAAAAATTAGCATAAGCAAAAATTCGCATATGCGAAAATCAGCATATGCAAATCTTTGCATATGCGAAAATGCGCACACCTGTCTCACACAGTAGTATTAGAGCCTTCTTTACACCACACAAGCTGGAAGCAGAGAGGGATGATCACTGTGATGTGTACTGTGAAAAAAAAAAATTACGAATATTCGTAATTACGAATATATAGTGCTATATTCGCGAATTTGCGAATATACGATTTTCGCGAATAAAATTCGCATTGCGAATATTCGCGAGCAACACTAGTTGGAGGTTTGGGCTGGGAAGTGGCAGATGAGGTTCAACACTGATAAATGTAAGGTAATGCACATGTAAAACCTAGTGGTCCTGGTTAACTCGGTAAAAGAATTTAAAAGGGATCTGGATGCATTTTTGGAGAATAATAACATTACAGGTTATGGATTCTAGATCTATAGGGAACAGGTTATGGATTCTAGATCTATAGGGAATATTGATCCAGGGATCTATTCTGATGCCATATTTGGAGTTGGGAAGGAATTTTTACCTCAAGTATGAGGGTTTTTTGCCATCCTCTAGATCAACTCAGTAGGGACTCATTAGGGATATAAGTTGAACTTGATGGACTCTGGTCTTTTTTCAACCGTATGAACTATGTAACTACGAATGGAGGGAACGTGGCCTGATGTCACGAGGGGTTGTGGCAACCACGGCCCCCCAAACTCAGCGTTCTAAACTTAATGTTCAGAAGGGCAGGTGTCTGCACGGAGATCACGGGGGTTCCCAGCGGCTGGACCCCCATGATCAGACATCTTATCCCCTATCCTCTGGAGAGGGGATAAGATGTCTAGCAATGGGGTACACAGAGCCAGTGAAATGATAAAAACTGTGACCCGTAGCCAAATGTTACCTGAGCTCCTGAGCTCAGCGCTCTCAGCCCTTCTTAGTGCTGATCCCTGTTAGGGTTTAGGATTAGGGGATAGGATTAGGGGTTAGGATTAGGGTTAGGCGTTAGGATTAGGGGTAATGGTTAGGAGTTGGTATTAGGGATAGGGGTTAAGATTAGAGGGGGTTAGTATTAGGGGTTAGGGAGTGAGATGCAGCAGGCTGCAAAGCAGAAGTGTGTCCCTGTGCGGAGGGTCACATTCCCCTACAGGGACACAGTTTTCTTCATTACACCATCTATAGGCAAAATAGGCAGCCATCTAGAGCGTCTTCTTGATGAGGGACGACGCTCTGCCTACCACAGGAGGTTAGACAACCAGCATTAAAACCACTCATTCAACTAGCAACATGAGGAGGAGGGTTGTTACAGTTTGTCAACCCAGTAGTAAGCTAATCACATTAGGTGGGGGCTTGTTACAGTGTGTCACCACAATAGTAAGGCGTATCAAAGGGAGGGCCAATGGGCCGAGACAAGGGGGCGGCAAAATTAGCTTTTGTCTAGTATGACAAAAATCTTTCCACCATCTCTGGGTGTACCCCTTTAAATTACAGAAAAACACTGATATTGGACTAGAGGGCCTCTCTCAATATCTTCCTTCTAGTGAATCCCAAAGGTGTTGGATATGTTTAAGGTCAAAGCTCTTTGCGGGACTGTCATGTTCTTCCACAACTCACTTAACCATGTCTTTATGGACTGGAGCATAGTCACACAAACTGTTCCGACAAAATTGGAAACATACAATGGTACAATGTTTTGGTGTGCTGAATCATTAAGCAGCTGCTCTATCGTGAAAACCCATGTCATGAAACCACCAGTACCAATTGAAGTTTGGCTCCTATTACAGTACCACAATGGAGTTCAGTATCACACTAAGAAACAGCCCACACCATGATGCTGATATCACCATGCTTCATTTCATTTTGCACAGTCTGAGAGTCATTTGGGTGCTTTTTTTTTGGCAGTGTTTTAGCTTTCACTTTTATTTGACTATTCACAGACATGTTCTACATTCACAAAACAGAAAAAGAGACAAAACCTAAGCAGCAATATTTGAATATATACCCATCATACTTTGCTGATAATCCAGAATATTTCATAATCCAGATAATGCCAAATCAATGGACTTTTTGTAAACAAATGGCGCACATACATTGGTTGATACCTAGTGATCTGGAATTCCAACCTTGAGTGTTTCATTCAATAGCATTCTTTTCATTGATGTCATTGATTCTTTTCATTGATGTCATTGATGGCCCAGTACCTAGAGTGCAGAGCTTATATATACTTATTTAACAATTTCCAAGAAACGTGTACATGATTCTGACTTGCAAAGAAAGAGTTTTAAGTGAATACTGCCATGGTGCTAAAGTCACAGATCGCTTCCTTAAAAATGTTTATGTTTCATCAGCTATAATACATCAAGAAAGTAACATAAAATAAAACATTCCTATAAAATGTTGTAGTTATGTGTGTTAAAAAGTCCAATATCCAACAGATATCTGGCAGGCTAAGTTTGTAGGTGACTATGGCCTTAAAGCATGAAAATGGTATTGTCTTCTCTTCAATACTGGACCTTGTATCCCAGTTTGTCCATAGCCATTCTTCATACTTCTTATGCCAGTCTTGTTAGCGTATAGACTCCAGTGATACTTGATATAATCTTCTGTTAATAATTGTTATTTCCATTTGCTTCATCTATATGTTATCACAGAATATCCACTCCCAGGTAGTGGTCACAAAGAACATTAAGAATTCCTAATGCGGAAAGTCCAATCATAAACCAGAGAACCCCAGCATTAAGGTACATGGGAGTCAACCTAAACAGAATAAAACACAATAACAATGAGAAAAGCATTAAAGTAATGACAGAAGAAGCATTAGTACATATTGCCAAGAAACAACTGGAATCGAAAAACATATGAATGTGCCAACTGTACAATCCACCTTATAGAGTCTTCAGTGGTCACTCTTCCAGCCTTACATATACCCAGCATACAAAAATGTAGTCATGTCAACTGTTTTCCACTGTGTGGGTCTCACTGCATCACAATGGGCTCACACAGAGTCCCAAAAGTGGCAGCAAATGCGACTCAATAGTCGTAAGTTATCCATCTCAGGTGGGCTTCTTGAGACTGCCAAGTGATAAGGTATAATGAGGTGGATGCTCCAATAACAGGCCTCGATCCACACAAGAACAGGATCTCCATCTTAAAGTGGTACCCCAGTGGAAAACAATTTTTGGAAAACAATGAACTGGTGCAAGAAAGTTAAACAGATTTGTAAATTACTTCTATTTAAAAATCATAACCCTTCCAGGACTTATCACCTGCTGTATGCTCCAGAGGAAGTTCTTTTCTTTTAAAATGCATTTTCTGTCTGACCACAGTGCTCTCTGCTGACACCTCTGTCCATGTCAGGAACTGTCCAGAGCAGGAGCAAATCCCCATAGCAAACCTCTCCTACTCTGGACAGTTCCTGCTCTAGACAGAGGTGTCAGCAGAGAGCACTGTGGTCAGACTGGAAAGAAATTGAAAAAGAGTATTGGAAAGATTAAGATTTTTAAATAGAAATAATTTACAAATCTGTTTAACTTTCTAGCACCAGTTGATTCCAGTTGATTTTTTTTCCATTGGAATACCCCTTTATATACTCCAGCAATTCTATTGCGCAAATCGCTTCATTAAACTCCATTTACTGCTGTCCAGGCTCCAGGGCATCTAAAATGGCAGATCCACATGTCAGTACATGGGGAAAGGAATGCTAGGAAGGCGGGAAGGTAAGTAGGCCCTGAATCACATGCAGGATGCAGCCTATCAGCAGCCTGTCACCTCTGTGATGTCACAACCCTATATAATCGGCAGCCATTTTGCGGCTCGTCATATCATTCATTAAACTGCATTGAGATAGGACGGACATCGCTGTGTGTGTTACACAGAAAAGCTCATTCCAGCAGCGCTTCACATCCCAGTCACATCAGCCTTCTGGTGGACAGAGAGCAGTGGTTTTTTTCACTGAAAAGGATTTTTACTACAGCCATAAACCTCCCAGTTACTTTCTTCAGCATTGTATTAAAGAGAGGGGCACATAGCTGTGTGTTGCATCATACATTTCAACAAGTTGCCTCAACTTCATAAACCTTAGCAGAGGAGGCAGGAATAATTTTTCAGCGCAATTCTGTGTCTTTGTTCCACAACAAATCATCTTCTGGTTATACTAGTCTGTAGACAGTATAATACCCAACAGTCCATTCCTAATAGTCTTTAACAGAGTGCAATTTTGTGTTTAGTACACAGCTTTTTTGTGCTGCAGCACTGTTGTGCACTGCTGGTGTTGTGCAAAAAGACGTTTTTTTTAAGCGTACTGTAGCGCATTTTTCTGCCCTCATAAGTGCATACCACATACGTACATCTAAGTAGTTTACTATTTTGTACCTGTTAATCTGTCAAGGGCCTAGATACTGTGAAAGTCCAGGCAAAAGTAATCACTGGCTGGTGTTTTACAAAAATACTGAGTTTTTAAGCATTCTGTAGCGCATTTTTCTGCCCTCATAAGTGCATACCACATACCAACATCTCTAAGTAGTGTACTATTTGTTACCTGCTAATTTGTCGTGGGCCTACATACTGTGAAAGTCCAGGAAAAAGTAATCACCGGCTGGTGTTTTACAAAAATAAGTTTTTTTAAGCGTGCTTTACCGCATTTTTTTACCCTCATAAGTGCATACCTGATACCACATATCTACATCTAAGCAGTGTACTATTTTGTATCTGTTAACCTGTCAAGGGCCTACATATTGTGATAGTCCAGGCAAAAGTACTCACCGGCTGGTGTACTGTAGAGCATTTTTCTGCCCTCATAATTGCATACCACATACCTACATCTAAGTAGTGTACTATTTTGTACCTGTTAATCTGTCTAGGGCCTATATACTGTGAAAGGACAGCTAATAATACACACCTGCTGCTCTTCTAGACAAATGCTGTTTTAAGCGTAGTGAAGCATATTGCACTCCCCTGATGTACGCAATAACTATGTCAGGCAGAGTAGTGCCAGGACATGCACAGTGGAGTGGCAGAGGCCTAAATTCATCAGGCGCAGGCAGAGGTCACAGCAGAGTAGGGGCGTGTGGCAGCGGGAGTCGCAGCGAGAGGTCTGAGTTCCTGGTGTCAGCTATCAGTCGTGTCTCCACCAGCAACCCAGCAGCCGTGATTGATCGGTTCACTCGGTCATCCACTTCATCCCAAGTGACATCCGACACCCCAAATTAACAGTCAGTGGGTTACTCAGACTCAACCCTCAGTTGGCATAGCCATCATGCTGCTGCTACCTCAAAGCTCTGTCATTGTGCTGCTCTATGGTCTCCTCATGCTAATGCTAACACCTCCAGGCTCTGTCATTGTGCCGCCATATGGTCTCCTCATGCTGATGCTGCCACCTCCAGGCTCTCTCATTGTGCGGCTCTATGGTCTCCTCATGCTAATACTACCACCTCCACGCTCTGCCATTGTGCCACCATATGGTCACCTCATGCTGATGCTACCACCTCCAGGCTCTGTCATTGTGCCACCATATGGTCTCCTCATGCTGATGCTGCCACCTTCAAGCTCTCTAATTGTTCTGCTCTATGTTCTCCTCATGCTGATGCTGCCACCTCCAGGCTCTCTCATTGAGCGGCTCTATGGTCTCCTCATGCTGATGCTGCCACCTCCAGGCTCTCTAATTGTGCTGATCTATGGTCTCCTCATGCTGATGCTACCGCCTCCAGGCTCTCTCATTGTGCTGCCATGGATACTGCAAAACATAATTAAGGTGCTGGTCCCCGGTTTCAGAAATTTCTCTGCATTAGGGTCACTTTCAAGACTCCTGATGCTGCTGACACCTCCAGGCTGTCTCATTTAGCCACTATACGGTGTCCTCATGCTTTAGCCAACTCCAAGCTGTGCAATTCAGCCACTATATGGTCTCCTCATGCTTCAGCCAACTCAAGGCTGTGCCATTCAGACACTATATTGTCACGATGCCGGCTGGCAGGAGGTGGATCCTCTGTGCCAGAGAGGGATTGGCGAGGACCGTGCTAGTGGACCGGTTCTAAGTCACTACTGGTTTTCACCAGAGCCCGCCGCAAAGCGGGATGGTCTTGCTGCGGCGGTAGTGACCAGGTCGTATCCACTAGCAACGGCTCAACCTCTCTGACTGCTGAAGATAGGCGCGGTACAAGGGAGTAGACAGAAGCAAGGTCGGACGTAGCAGAAGGTCGGGGGCAGGCGGCAAGGTTCGTAGTCAGGGTGGATAGCAGAAGTTCTGGTACACAGGCTTTGGACACACAAAACGCTTTCACTGGCACAAGGCAACAAGATCCGGCAAGGGAGTGCAAGGGAGGAGATCAGATATAGCCAGGGAGCAGGTGGAAGCCAATTAAGCTAATTGGGCCAGGCACCAATCATTGGTGCACTGGCCCTTTAAGTCTCAGGGAGCTGGCGCGCGCGCGCCCTAGAGAGCGGAGCCGCGCGCGCCAGCACATGACAGCAGGGGACGGGAACGGGTAAGTGACCTGGGATGCGATTCGCGAGCGGGCGCGTCCCGCTGTGCGAATCGCATCCCCGACGGCCATGACAGTGCAGCGCTCCCGGTCAGCGGGACCGACCGGGGCGCTGCGGAGAGAGAGACGCCGTACGCGCTCCGGGGAGGAGCGGGGACCCGGAGCGCTAGGCGTAACATATATGGTCTTCCTTTGCTGCCACAAACTCCAGGCAGTCATTCAGCCACTATATGGTCTCCTCATACTGATGCCACCTCCAGGCTCTGTCATTGTGCTGCCATGTGACATGTGACTCGTTGTTAAATTTGTTCCTTTGTACCCACACGCCGGGGCCCGGGACACTAAAACTTGGGAGTTAAAATTTCAATTTCAAAATCTTAAATTTAAATGTAAAAATCTTAAATTTAAATGGTCTCCTCATACTTCAGCCACCTCCAGGCTATGTCATTCAGCCAATAAATGGTGTATGATGCTGCTGGGCCTGGGCCTAAACATTTTTATGGTAGGTAGCACAAGCTAGCATAAATATCCCATTTAAATTTCAAAATTCATCATTTAATCTTAGGGATTGTGAAGCCCTAGTATGTACGCATGACGCATGCTGCTGCCAGCTCCAGGCTGTGCCATTCAGACACGATATGGACTCCTCATGCTACCAACACCTCCACGCTGTGTCATTCAGCCACTATATGGTCTCCTCATGCTTCAGGCACATCCAAGCTGTGTCATTCAGCCACTATATGGTGTCCTCATGCTGCCCACACCTCCACGCTGTGTCATTCAGCCACTATATGGTCTCCTCATGCTTCAGCCTCATCCAAGCTGTGTCATTCAGCCACTATATGGTCTCCTCATACTGATGCCAACACCTCCACGCTGTGTCATTTAGCCACTATATGGTCTCTTCATGCTGCCAACACCTCCACGCTGTGTCATTCAGCCACTATATGGTATCCTCATGCTGCCAACACCTCCACGCTGTGTCATTCAGCCACTATATGGTCTTCTCCTACTGATGCAACCTCCAGGCTCTGTCATTGTGCCGCTCTGTGGCAGTGATTCTAAAAGCGATGCCTGTAATCTGCATGTCATACTGAATAACAGTATTATTTAACTACCCCAGTACACTCGATATGCGTGTTAGAACAAAGCAAAGTGTTCTACACCCCTATTGAGGCGCTCTGTAGTCCAGAAATAGCCGTTTTTAATATAGATTCGCCGCAAATAAATTCAGATTGAACCAAATTTTTCCGAAAAATTTAGCAAATCGGTCGAATCAAATTTTTCAAAAGTTTGCTCATCCCTAATATTAACCCTTGTACTCTTCACAATTGCACACATTAGGGGGAGTGATATTTCAGGAATTGTCTGACTTTTTCACCAGCCTATATACTCTGAGGTTCTCGACAAGAGGATAATCTAACAGTCACCCCCAGAACAAAAGGACTTTTATTTATACTTTTTTTACCCTGATTTATCTTCACACTGTATTTTATATTTATTTAGCTTTTTAATTAATTATCATGAAACCTCTCCAAAAGACCACCTCTCTGAATAGAACACCACCTTACCCAGACCAGATTTCCTGTGCCAGATTTTCATAATATATTTTGCATACTGGTCAGCTTCTTTAAAAAAAAAAAAAAACATCCCCTAAAAGACCACTTTTAGGGGATTGTCTCAGAGACATTTCATTTTAATTTATCTACTAGCGTTACCCGTTTTTTCCTTCCTAATCCTTGTGGGGGAGGAAAAGCAACAAAGTAGGAACCTTTTGACCTCATATCCCAATCTGATCTATTGTCCTGATATATTGTCCTCATATCCCGACCTCATATCCCCACCTCATATCTCGTCCTCATATTTTGTAATTATATCCCGACTTCATATGCAGTCCTCACATCCCCACCTCATATCCAGTCTTCATATTTTGTCCAGTCTTCATATTTTGTCCTCATATCCCATCCTCATATCCTGACCTTTTATCCCGACCTTATATCCCGACCTTATATCCCATCCTCATATCTAATCCTCATATCCTGACCTTTTATCCCGACCTTATATCCCATCCTCACATCTAATCCTCATATCCCGTCCTCAGGTGGGGTGTTGTGGATAAGATATTGTAGGCCAAAAATAGAAGTGGACATGGCTTTGTGGGAGTGAGCGTGATTTGCAAGCCAGACGGATGCACAAAAAGGGTAGAAAATAAAAGGGGTGTGGCTTAAAGGGTGGGCATGTTCTGTGAGATGGGGCGTGGCATGCAGGAGGGTGTGGCTTGCAAGCTGAAGAGATGTGGAGCTTGTTGAGTATGGTACCAGAAGTCCCATATACTTGCATGGTACTTGAAACAAAAATCCCATCCTTCACATAAGGGGGTAGGTTAGGGATAATTTAAAGGGGTATTCCAGTCAAAGACATCTTATCCCCTATCCAAAGAATAGGGGATAAGATGTCTGATCGAGGGGGGCCCGCATGGAGCACCCACATTTTATGCAGGGCTGCAGCTCCAATCTTGAAAACCTCTGTGTTTCTGGGACTGGAGACATGAAGCCACATCACGCCCCCTCGTGATGTCACGCCATGCCCCCTCCATTCATGTTTATGGGAGGGGGCATGACGGCCATAAGAGGTTTCCAAGACTGGAGCTGCAGCCCCACATAGAATGCGGGTGCTGAACGGACATCGCGGGGGGTCCCAGCGGTGGGCCTTCCGCGTTCAGACATCTTATCTCCTATCCTTTGGAATACCCCTTTAACTATTATATATGTTAACTTGACATATAAGTAACATGTGACCAAGTATTATCGAAATATACCCAGCTGTACGAAAGTTATGCTGGAACATGCATCTCCCATAGATTTGCATGGGACTTTAAACATAAACCACAACCCTCGCAAATGGGGGTGGGTAAGGATTAATTTACCTATCCTATGTTTGTAGTTGACATATTAGTAACATGCGCATCAAGTTTCATGTTAATATCTTTATCTTTTGCATTTGTCTACTGTTTGGTGCATTGTTCGCCACTTTTTGCAGAGGAGCTGTATTTATTTTTTGTGCAAATTAAATTAAAAACATAATTTTTTTCCGCAAAGCCTACTTTTTTTGCACAAACTTACACCCCCTAATAGGACACGTACAAAAGTGTCAGATACCAGAGCACAAAGCTTACACCTATCTCTGCAACTCACTGGTTTCTATTATTGAGCAAAATTTATCAAGTCCTGTGCAAACGGGGTAAAATCTTTACTACCACATTCCCCCCGTAGAGTTTTATACATACATATATATATATATATATATATATATATATATATATATATATATTAGGGATCGACCGATATCGTTTTTTTAGGGCCGATACCGATAATCGGTGGAGGTTAGGGCCGATTGCCGATAACTTATACCGAAATTCCGGTATAAGTTATCGGCTATTTAACCCCCTGAGACACCGCTGCAGATCATTGATTTAAAGCGGGCGCTTTAAATCAATGATCTGCAGTGGCTTTTGCAGGGCCATAGGCCGCCGCCACCAGACGCTTCTCTCCCCCTACCTGTCAGGGTGGTCCGGGCCATCCATCCTTCCTGTAGTGTCCGGGGGCGTTCCGGGTGGAGGGTGAACCGGTCCGGGCTGTCCTTCTTCTCCGGCGGTCATCTTCTCCACTCCGGGAAGGCTCCGGCCTAGTACACTGCATAGACGCCGCTGCGCAGTGACGCCCGTGCGCAGCGACGCACCTGACGTCACGGCGTAGCGACGTCTATGCAGTGTACTAGGCCGGAGCCTACCCGGAGTGGAGAAGATGACCGCCGGAGAAGAAGGACAGCCCGGACCGGTTCACTCTTCACCCGGAGCGCCCCTGGACACTACAGGAAGGATGGATGGCCTGGACCACCCCCATTACGGGTAAATTAAAAAATTTTATTGACTCGGAGGGTGGGGGAGGGGCCCGACCGGTATAGCGGTATGGGCAAAAATCCATACCGGTATACCGCCCAGCATCACGGTGGGGGGTGCGACGCGTTGCGGTGGGTCGGGGGTGCGGTGCGGCGGGTCGGGGGGGTGGCGGTCGCGGTGCGGTGGGGGCGGTGCGGGGGGCGTTATCGGCTTATCGGCAAGGTAATTGCCGATACCGATAATGCCCAAAATCGTGATTATCGGCCGATAATATCGGCCATACCGATAATCGGTCGATCCCTAATATATATATATATATATATATATATATATATATATATATATATAGGGAGAGATAGATATAAATGCAGATAGGAGCAGCACACCTAAAGATGTGGGTGCTATCGGTGTAAATCCTCGGTCACAGGATATAAAGTAGATAAATGCTTAAGAAGACTGCAGCACTCCAAGTAATGGTGAGAAAAACGTGAGTAGCGTTTATTCCATCAAGTTCAAAAGGGCAACGTTTCAGCGGCATACATGCAGCCTTTTTCAAGCGGAAAAGGCTGCATGTACGCAGCTGAAACGTTGCCCTTGTGAACTTGATGGAATAAACGCTACTCACGTTTTTCTCACCATTACTTGGCGTGCTGCGGTCTTCTTAAGCATAGATGGATAGATAAATAGATTACTCACACTATGAGGAGGGTACGGAGGTGCCTAACTGTACGGCTCGCTAACAGCATAGTATAAAAGGGGGATTTCCATTACAGATATTTATAGCAAATCCACAAAATACTGCATAAATGTCATAGGTCCCACCCCTGGAGCCCACACCTATCTCATGGGTGTCATGAGGGTGGCAGATATCCTGTCCCACCTGATGAAGTGGCCACTCCTATATATGCATGGCCACCTATCCATTTATTCCCTACCTGTTTAGTCCCAGAGGTCGGAGCCTCATTTTGTGAGCAATTTTTGGCATATCCTGTAGATGACTATGATGGGAATAACCTTTAAAATGGAACATAGGGCAGTAGAGGAGAGAGGAAGTCCTCTGTATGCAATGCATTGGCTGCTCGGAGTAGTGATATCAGTGCTAATAAGTCTATGTAGGACCGCAGTTAAACCTGGTGTTTAGTCTTAACTCCAAGAGCCTATTGTGGTAGCGCGGTGTGATGAGGGCAGATGTTGTTACCCTAGGGGCAGATGGCATTAACCCCTTGTATTCGTGACACCAGGGCATGGTTTAGCCTAAAACCACCCGAAGGGATACCGCTGGACCCTGGGGTAGGCACGGAGGCAAAAAAGACTCCAACTCCAAGTTACGGACAACGGTAGCTTTACTGAGGGTAGGCAGTTAGTAAAATCTATACAGTTCAGCCAGGGCCCAAGGAGGTGACCAGTGATGCAGAGACCTTAAGGGCTTGCTGGGACTTGGAGTAGGACTGGACAATTGAATGCAGACCACACTGACTGACTTGGGACTGTCATGACAGGGACTGACTTGACTCATAAAGCTGTGAGTTTAGCTTACTTGACTTGATGGTGGCTGCAGGACTTAAAGGGTACCTCTCATCAAATAAACTTTTGATATATTTTAGATTAATGAATGTTGAATAACTTTCCAATAGCATGTTAATTAAAAATATGCTTCTTTCTATTGTATTTTTCCCGATCAGTCCTGTCAGCAAGCATTTCTGACTCATGCTGGAGTCCTAAACACTCAGAGCTGCCAGCCTGCTTTGTTCACAGCCAAACAGGCTATGAACAAAGCAGGCTGGCAGCTCTGAGTGTTTTCCTTTGTGAACAAAGCAGACTGGCAGCTCGTAGTGTTTAGGACTCCAGCATGAGTCTGAAATGCTTGCTGCTAGGACTGGTAGGGAGACCCCTAGTGGTCATTTCTTCAAAGTGGAAAATTAAATAGAAAGAAGCATATGTTTTAATAACATGCAATTGTAAAGTTATTCTGCATACATTAATCTTTAATATTTCAAAAGTTTTTTTGATGAGAGGTACCCTTTAACTTTGAGGAATCCAACACTCTGGACACACACACTAGGCACGACTGCACTGGACCTCAGCAGGAAGCAAAAGTTCTAAGCTTCATGAGAGCAAGAAGAAAGAAGCTAGCTCCACCCAGGACTTATATGGGAGCGTATATGGGGGAGACTAGCAGGGAGCCCATAGGTCACTTTGGGATCACCTGGTCACTGGTACCTCCTGGGTAACAATCACATGACATAACTCTTAAAGATACAACACATTTTATAAAACAATACACTGCAGAACATATGTAGTGGCTGCCTGAAAGGGCAGCAAGGGTACGGGGGCAACATCTCCTATAACGGGCCACCGCACTAGGTCTCCAAAATGTGGACCTCCAGCTGTTGCAAAACTACAACTCGCAGCATGCTCGAATTGCCAACAAGCCTAGGCCTCCAAACTGTGGACCTCCAACTGTTGCAAAACTACAACTCACAGCATGCCTGGACAGCCAACAAGCCTAGGTCTCCAAACTGAGGACCTCCAGCTCTTGCAAAACTACAACTCACAGCATGCTGTGAGTTGTGATTTTGCAACATCTGGAGGTCCAAAGTTTGAAGACCGCTGTCTTACATATATACATTATCAATGTAAAATTATTCATTTTGTGTTAGATGGTTTCTTTATGTATCCTGAGTATCTGCTCGAACTGTTGTGAAAGTGTATATAGGATGCTCTTAGTTTCATAGGCAGCGGTGGCATCCGATCTCACAGCAGGTAAGGATATACAAAAGAAATCCTAGGTCATCTCACTGTACTACGTGTCACGGAAGCAGCTTGCAGCCGATTTACAGATCAGCCCTGGGGTGACAAACAAGTAGCA
The DNA here is from genome assembly GCF_029499605.1 of Hyla sarda. NCBI lineage: Eukaryota > Metazoa > Chordata > Amphibia > Anura > Hylidae > Hyla > Hyla sarda. The sequence continues at coordinate 384,731,257 of NC_079192.1, read as the reverse complement.
GGAAATAGCCAGGAAAAGAAGCTTCAGCTGTTGGAAAACATACTAACCGGGACTGACCAAAGGGATGTTTTTCCTTAGTGTTTGAGGAGGAAGAGCATTTACCAAAAAAATAAAAAACTTAAAAGACAATAACACCATAGAGTATAAATATTGTCCCCAACTCTGATACCATCATGTCACTGGTGCCAAGTGATTCAGATGCCCACATGTGGCACCTGCCTGAGCCTTAGTGTTTCTATGGTAGGTTTTCTTAAAGGGGAACTGTAGGGCAATATAACTTTTCTATAATCTTTAATAAGTTATAGATCGGAAGGGTTCGACTGCTGGGGAACCCAGCGATCTCCTGGACGGGGCCCCAGCAGTCTGCAGGAAGCATTGTGTCGTTCCCAACTGGACGCTCTATGGGATACATAGAGGGAGATTGTCGGCCGCCACGTCATGCGGAGACGGAACACCCTTCCAGCATACTGCCGCAGCCCTGTACAGGAGATTGCGGGGGGGGGGGGGGGGCCGAGCAGTTGAACCCCCGCGATCTATAACTTATCACCTATCCTTCAGATAGGGGATAAGTTATATTGCACTACAGTTTTCCTTTAAGAGACATCCTTATCTAAAGATGGAAACCACTGATATTTTTTTCCTTAAAGAGGACCTGTCTTGTCTGTTTTACTAACTACTTGAAAATAACAATTAACTACATGTAAGTAACAAATCCGGAACATTTGGCGCCATTCATTTGTTATTTTTACAGAAATCAATGACTTAACAGGCAACTGGTAACAACCAGCAATTAAGTGATGCCCTAGAACAGTGGGGGAGATTTATCAAAACCTGTGTAGAGGAAGGTTGATGCTGTTGCCCATAGCAACCAATCAGCTTGCCTCTTTCATTTTTAAAGAGATCTGTGGAAAATGAAAGAAGCGATCTGATTGGTTGCTATGGGCAACAGCTTCACCACCCTTCCTCTACACAGGTTTTGATCAATCTACCCCAGTGTCTTCCAATCAGCGTGTTTCCAGCTGGGAGCTGTAGTTTTGCAACAGCTGGAGGCACACTGGTTGGAAAACACGGCACAAGAACTTTTGGAGTTTTTTTTTTTTAATTATAAGCAACAATGATGTTCTCATTCTCATAAGCCTTGTTCTCATATCCAGACCTCATATCTCTTGCTTACATCCCGTCCTCATTTCGCCTCCTCATATCCCGTCCTTATATCTCGACCTCATATCCTGTCCTCATATTCCATCCTTATATCCCATCCTCATGTCCCGATCTCATATCCCTACCTCATATTCTGTTCTCATATCCAGACCTTATATATCTTGCTTTTGTCCTGTCCTCATATCGCCTCCTCATATCCTGTCCTTATATCTCGTCCCTCTATCTCGACCTCATATCCTGTCTTCATATTCCATCTTCATATCCCAACCTCATATTCCGTTCTCATATCCCATTCTCATATCGCATCCTTATATCTTGTTCTCATATCCCGACCTCATATCCCGTCCTCATATCCCAACCTCATAACCCGTCCTCATATCCCATCCTCAAAACCCATACTCATATCTTGTTCTCATATTCCATCCTCATATCACCTCCTTATATCTCATCCTTAACCACTTAGGGACCTGTACCTGTACGCCCGTGGGAATTTCGGTCCGGGATGTCTGACCGGGATGTCTGCTGATATCTATCAGCAGGCATCCTGTGCCAATGTCCAGGGGGTTCCTGAGACCCCCCTCCCCTCATGCCGGCTATCGCCACAAATCGCCGGTGAATTCACACTGGCAATCTGCGGCGATTCCGGGTCATACAGGTCTCCAGTGAACCGGAAAATAAGGGTGATTCGGGTTGTCCAAGACACCCACAATCCCGAAGGGATAGAAGTGGGGTGGCAGGGGTGCCACCCCTCCAATCCCTGCTATTGATCGCTCAGAAGCGGCCGACCACCCCCTTACACTTCCCCCCCCCCCCCCCCCAATAAAAAGGAAAAACGTATCGTACGGCAGTGTTTCCAAAACGGAGCCTCCAGCTGTTGCAAAACAACAACTCCCAGAATTTCTGGACAGCCACTGACTGTCTAGCCATGCTGGGAGTTTAGCAACAGCTGGAGGCACCCTGTTTGGGAATCACTGGCGTAGAATACCCCTATGTCCACCCCTGTGCAATTCCTAATTAAGTCCTCAAATGCGCATGGTGCTCTCTCAATTCGGAGCCCTGTCGTATTTCAAGGAAACAGTTTAGGGCCACATATGGGGTATTTCCATACTCGGGAGCAATTGCACTACAAATTTTGGCGGCTATTTCTCCTTTTACGAAAAGGAAAAGTTGGGGGCTACACCGGCCTGTTAGTGTAAAAAAAAATAAAAATTTTACACTAAAATGCTGGTGTTGCTCCATACTTTTTATTTTCACATGCAGTAAAAGGAAAAAAAGACCCTCAAAATTTGTAATGCAATTTCTCCTGAGTATGGAAATGATCTGCAGACACACAACAAGGCTCAGGAATGAGAACGCACTATGTACATTTGAGGCCTAAATTGGTGATTTGCTCAGGGGTGGCTGATTTTACAGCGGTTCTGACTAAACGCAAAAAAATACATACCTACGTGTGACCCCATTTTGGAAACTACACCCCTCACGGAATGTAACAAGGGGTATAGTGAGCCTTAACACCCTACAGGTGTTTGACGAATTTTCATTTAATTTGGATGGGAAAATAAAAAAAAAATATTTTTCACTAAAATGCTGGTGTTACCCTGCATTTTTCATTTTCACAAGGGAAAATAGGAAAAAGAGCCCCCCAAAATTTGTAACCCCATTTCTTATGAGTAAGCACATACCCCATATGTGGATGTAAAGTGCTCTGCGGGTGAACTACAATGCTCAGAAGAGAAGGCGCGCCATTGGGCTTTTGGAGAGAAAATTTGTCCGGAATTGAAGGCCACATGTGTTTGTAAAGCCCCCATGGTGCCAGAAAAGTCACCCCCCCCCCCCATGTCACCCCATTTTGGAAACTACACCTTTCACATAATGTAATAAGGGGGACAGTGAGCATTTACACCCCACAGGGTGCACAGCCCACTGTTCCAAAGATCTCTCAAATGCCAGTGGGGTGTAAATGTTCACTGCACCCCTTGTTAAATTCTGTGAGGGGTGTAGTTTCCAAAATGGGGTCACATGTGGGGGGTCCACTGTTCTGGCACCACGGGGGGTTTTGTAAACGCACATGGCCCATGACTTCCATTCCAAACAAATTCTCCCCAAAATCTCAATGGTGCTCCCCTCATTCTGAGCATTGTAGTGCGCCAGCAGTGCACTTGACATCCACACCTGGGGTATTTCCATATTCAGAAGAGATGGGGTTACATATTTTGAGGGGCATTTTCTCCTATTATCCCTTGCAAAAATGTAAAATTTGGGGAAAAAACAGCATTTTAGTGAATTTTTTTTTATTCATTTACACATCCGACTTTAACTAAAAGTCATCAATCACCTGTGGGGTGTAAAGGCTCACTGGACCCCTTGTTACGTGCCTTGAGGGTGTAGTTTCCAAAATAAATATGCCATGTGTTTTTTTTTTTTTTTGCTGTTCTGGCACAATAGGGGCTTCCTAAATGCGACATGCCCCCCAAAAACCATTTAAGCAGAATTCACTCTCCAAAATCCCATTGTTGCTCCTTCCCTTCTGAGCCCTCTACAGTGTCCACTGAACACTTCACACACACATATGAGGTATTTTTGGGTTACAAATATTGGGGGCTTTTTCTCCTATTACCCCTTGTAAAAATTCAAAAACTGGGTCTACAAGAAAATGCGAGTGTAAAAAATGTAGCTTTTGAATTTTCTCCTTCCCTTTGCTGCTATTCCTGTGAAACACCTAAAGGGTTAACAAACTTTCCGAATGTCATTTTGAATACTTTGAGGGGTGTAGTTTTTATAATGGGGTCACTTATGAGGTATTTCTAATATGAAGGCCCCTCAAATCCACTTCAAAACTGAACTGCTCCCTGAAAAATTCCGATTTTGAAAATTTTGTGAAAAATTTGAAAATTGCTGCTGAACTTTGAAGCCCTCTGATGTCTTCCAAAAGTAAAAACATGTCAACTTTATGATGCAAACATAAAGTAGATATATTGTATATGTGAATCAATATATAATTTATTTCGTATGTCTATTGTCCTTACAAGCAGAGAGCTTGAAAGTTAGAAAAATGCTAAATTTTCAAATTTTTCATGACATTTTAAAATTTTTCACCAAAAAATGATGCAAATATTGGCGAAAAATTAAAAAGTTGAATATGTAACGAAAAAACAATCTCGGAATCAAATTCCTAAGTAAAAGCATCCCAGAGTTATTAATGCTTAAAGTGACAGAGGTCAGATGTGCAAAAAACGCTCTAGTCCTTAAGGTGAAAATGGTCTTAAGGAGTTAAATCTCATCCTCATATCCCATTCTAGTAAAAATAACAGGAGAATAGCACAACACAGAGCTACAGTATAAGAAAAGATATCCCAGAATTGTTATTTCATGAGGAATCCAAATATTTACTAAAACAAACAGGTCAGGTGAGGCTACAGGTCCTCTTCATAGGAGTTCCCATCATGTAATGTGAAGCTATATTGCTAGGAAATGCCATATATATTTTATCATCAGATCCTAATAATGAAGTTCTGCAGCCTATCATTCCTTGCAGAGTGTTGCCCCAAGCCAACCCTTATGAAGGGTACTACAAGTGTTGTTCTGTGCTTAGCCGGGCGGCCAGGTGCACCACTGTGCAGTTAAAACTTGTCCGCAACACAAAGTGGCTCTAGCTCTGTGCTGCCCCCTACTGCAAAATGTTGACATGGCATATGTAAACTTTTTTTTAAACTTTTCATCACTGCATGTGCACATATGAAAATCTATTATATACAGTAGGTTCATACACTGAATCAATTTTTACCTGCCCTGTGGTGAAACGCTGTAACCTTTAAAGTAGCGATAGCGTGCAAATAGATATAAAACCCCGCAGGCCGCCGCTGTACCTAAAATTACAGACAGGAGACAGAATACAAGATTATTATTTGTTCTTTGTTAAAGCTTTAAAGGGGTACTCCGGTGGAAAACTTTTTTTTTTTTTTTAAACCAACTGTTGCCAGAAAGTCCAACAGATTTGTAAATTACTTCTATTAAAAAATCTTAATCCTTACAGTACTTATTAGCTGCTGAATACTACAGAGGAAACTCATTTCTTTTTGGAACACAGAGCTCTCTGCTGAATCACGAGCACAGTGCTCTCTGCTGACATCATGATCACAGTGCTCTCTGCTGACATCTCTGTCCATTTCAGGAACTGTCCAGAGTAGGAGAAAATCCCCATAGCACAAACATATGGTGCTCTGGACAGTTCCTAAAATGGACAGAGATGTCAGCAGAGAGCACTGTGTTCCAAAAAGAAAAGAATTTCCGCTGTAGTATTAAGCACTGGAAGTACTGGAAGGATTAAGATTTTTTTTAATAGAAGTAATTTACAAATCTGTTTAACTTTTTGGCATTAGTTGATTTAAAAAAAAAAGTTTTCCACCGGAGTACCCCTTTAAGGGTACATTCACATGTACGTTTTTTTCTGCCCCAGATCTGCAGCAGATTTGCCGTAGCTGATTTGAAGTCAAGTGGCAGAAACATCTTCAGAAGCAGATCTGCAGCAGATCTTTAGCAGAAAATACGCAAGTGTGAACGCACCCAAAGGGTAGGGTCACATGTAGCGCATATACTGCGTATTTGGCTAAAACATTTCTGCAGCTGATTTTCCTACCCATTAAAGTCAATGGGTAGGAAAATACACAGCAGCAAATACACAGCAGCAAATGCACCATATAGGCTACGTGGGACCCAACCCTAAAGTTTTCAGAATTCAGTAATGAATCTTAAATGAAAAGCAAGACTGCATGATAGTATATAGTTAGAATACATGGTTTATTCTGACTGAGGGTGCCCTAGTAAATCACTATGATTATACTATAAACGTGTAGGAAAATATGAACAGTCAAGCACCTAAACAAATGCAGCTTCATTCCAAGTTAGCAAAAGGTACACAAAATCTCCAGAAGAAAGAAAAGAGGAGGCACTCACGGTTAGACGGTGCAAAAGTATCTTCTTTATTCCAGGTGCATAAAAAATACTTTGGCGGGGTGACGGACAGCAATCAAGCAGGACTCGCCATGGTAGTTGCTGTCATGCACCACGGTCAGGTTCTGGGTGTTCCATACACCTGTATTACTGCTCGAGAGCCGCTGCAGTTAGAGATCCGGAGTGTTCTAAGAGCCTGTGCCGGCTTCTGTGTCTTTGTGCTTGTTGGTACACAAAATCTCACCTGCACGGATCAACTGTTCACATCTTAATGCGTTTCGGGGTGCATTGCCTGAAACACGTCTAGATGTGAACGGGTGATCTGTGCAGGTGAGATTTTGTGTACCTTCTGCTAACTTGGTGTGGTGGCCCAGTACGGGAGTTGTACCCCTGCTACCCTGTCCGGCAGCCTCCCTACAGTGACCCCTGGGCTCCCTCTACACCTGTCCCCTCATGGATATATTTTCTGCCATGTTTTATACTGTAAAATGTATATAAAAGTGTTATTGCTTTAAGAAACGTTAACATGTGATCACCAGTTGTCATGTCAGTCGTCATGTGAGTGTAACCCAGTGAGGTATCAGTGACCATGTGATCTAAGGGTGACCTAGGGGACCCCACCAGAGTCTCCCCTATAAAAGCCCTGGGAGAAGTCTCTTCACTCTTTTTGAGCTCTGTTCTTTCTGCTGAGTTGCAGCGCAGTCAAGTCCTAGAGTGTCTGGAGTCCATAGGATGCCTCAAGTCAGTCCAGCAGCTACAGAAGAAGCATATCCACTACCTCACCGCCATTACAAATACCAGCTAGGTACAGGGAATAGTGACAGTAAAGTGCATAAAGTTGTCAGTATAATGTATAGTCCAATTTAGTCCAATTCAGTAATGTATTTGTAGGCTAGTCATAAGTAATTCCTAGATAGAACTGCAACTTAAATGTGTCTTTCCAGTCCATAATGGCAAATGTTCACCTGTGTACAGGGCGCTCTACTGGCCAGGGGGTTCCCCTGAGATATAAATAAAGCATGTATAGTGACAGAGTTGCTGTATTTAAAGGTAACAGTGTTATGTTGTATAAAAGTATGCATAGTGTTTTGGGGAGTAGTAGCTTTTGCCGATGGGCCCCAGCATCGGGTAGAGAGCCTCCAGCAGCCCTATCCGGCTCAAGTGTATTAAATGTGTTAAGGATGCAGTTACAAGGTTCATCAACCCCATATGTTAGTACCCCAAAACAAAGGAGCATGAATGGACATTTTCGCAAAATGCTACATGGACTCGTCCCCTGTTTTTGTTACTTATTTTAAGACCTGTGAAGGACATTTTACAACATTGCCCCAGAAACTGTTGTCTCCTGGCCCCAGAGGCCACTTACGGTCATCCGCCCTCCAGGACTGGGCGCCGAGGACAGCTGTGTTTAAGAGGGGGAGTTTGTGGTGGCCCAGTACAGGAGTTGTACCTCCGTATCCCTATTGCCCTGTCTGGCAGCCTCCCTACAGTGACCCCTGGGCCCCCTCTTCACCTGTCCCCTAATGTATATATTTTCTGCCATGTGTTATACTGTAAAATGTATATAAAAGTGTTATTGCTTTAAGAAATGTTAATATGTGATCACCAGTTGTCATGTGAGTGTAACCCAGTGAGGTATCAGTGACCATGTGACCTAAGGGTGACCTATGGGACCCCACCAGAGTCTCCCCTATTAAAGCCGTGGGAAAAGTATCTTCACTCATTTTGACCTCTGTTCTTTCTGCTGAGTTGCAGTGCAGTAAAGTCCTAGAGTGTCTGGAGTCCATAGGACGCCTCAAGTCAGTCCAGCAGCTACAATCCTGCAATAAGCTACAACCACAGCTTTGTCAGTCTCAAGTCAAGTCAGTCACAGTCATCTATTGTCAAGTCAGAGTGGTCTGCACTAAAATTGTCCAAATCTACTGCAAGTCCCATCAAGCCCTTAAGGTCTCTGAAGTCATAGGTCACCTCCGTGGGCCCTGGCTGAACTGTATAGACTGTACCATCTGTCACTCACTGTTGTCCGTAACTTGGCGTCAGAGTCATTATTGCTCCCGTGCCTAGCCCAGGATCCAGCGGTATACCTTCAGGTGGTATTGAGAATAAACCACATCCTGGGTTAATGCCATCTGCCCCTAGGGTAATTCCATCTGCCCTACATCACACACCCTCCTACCACATTGGAATAAAGCTGCATTCGTTTAAGTGCTGGACTGTCCAGATTTTCTACAAGTATCCAGAGACGCACCGAGCCGGTTCTGAATCCGTGAGTTGGGAGGATGTGAGCTGTTTTTTCTCTGCTTTCTACATTCTATAAACTCCATCCTATATATAATGGGGAGGTTTTGACTGTGTTTTAACCAGCGGCAGATCTTGAATCATAATAGGCCTGGCAGTCTATGGTTAGGTGATGCAGATACCGTAGCACACCAATCATATTTACAATTTAGGCACCATAGCTCCAGTGATACCTAATACAGTAGGGGGTTAATACAATATCCCCACTGCAAGTACAGTACTGCATCGCTGATAATTTTAAAACGTATGGAGGGGTTATAAGAATTTTAATATAAATTCAATAAAAGTTGTTTTTAGGGGAGGGTATCTAGTAAGGGCTTATCCCCGAGAGGGGCAACCCCTTAAAATTTGATTAGTCTCCTATATATTCGTCCACAGACATAGCACATATCTAGTAGGTAACTGAGCCAGGGCCGTTTGAAGGAATTTGGGGGCCCCAAGCAAAATGGACATGGAGGCGCCCCCCCTTGATGTTGATGCATGTCACGCTCTAGGGCCGGCATCAGGACGTAGTAACGCCGGCCCTTGAATTCTGGGAGCGCGACGTGAGCGAACGTCGATACGAGGCCCCCACATTAGGTGCAGCAGGGTTCCCCCCACATTAGGTGCAGTATAGTTCCCCCCACATTAGGTGCAGTATAGTTCCCCCACATTAGGTGCAGTATAGTTCCCCACATTAGGTGCAGTACATAGTCCCCCACATTAGGTGCAGTACATAGTCCCCCACATTAGGTGCAGTACATAGTCCCCCACATTAGGTGCAGTACATAGTCCCCCACATTAGGTGCAGTACATAGTCCCCCACATTAGGTGCAGTATATAGTCCCCCCCCATTAGGTGCAGTACCTGGTCCCCCACATTAGGTGCAGTATATAGTTCCCCCACATTAGGGGCAGTATATAGTCCCCCACATTAGGTGCAGTACAGGTCCCCCACATTAGGTGCAGTATATAGTCCCCCACATTAGGTGCAGTATATAGTTCCCCCGCATTAGGTGCAGTATATAGTCCCCCACATTAGGTGCAGTATAGTTCCCCCACATTAGGTGCAGTATAGTTCCCCCATATTAGGTGCAGTATAGTTCCCCCACATTAGGTGCAGTATATAGTTCCCCCACATTAGGTGCAGTATATAGTTCCCCACATTAGGTGCAGTACAGTTCCCCCACATTGGGTGCAGTATAGCTCCCCATCATTAGGTGCTGTATAGCTCCCCCACATTAGGTGCAGTATGTTCCCCCCACAGACATACAGCCTTCAGCCATATACAGTGTATATATATATATAGTGTTTACTGCCCACTTCAGTATTCCGACCACCGCTCCGGGGTCACGATCTACTGCTATGGCCCATAGCCTATGATCGTGAGCCCGGAGCGGTGGTCGGAATACTGAAGATGACGTGCCGCTGCCCACTGGTCACTTACCTACCATGCGCGTGCGTCCTCCTCAACGCTCCGCTCTGTTGCCATGGGCGCATGCACGGGACGTCAGTGACGTCCCTGCGTGTGCTACTTCCCGTCGGCCTCTGCATTTTTAAAATTAACGCAGGGCCGGCAGCCGCACAGAGGTAACCGGGGCATCATTGTGTCCTGAAAAGATTTTTCGGGACACAAGGATGTCTTTAATAGTGATGGGGGGAATTGCCCCGTTGCTACAAGACGGGCAAGCACCGGCTCTGCAATTGCTTGGTTTGCCTGTCCTGTAGTGCCTGAACTTAGCTAATACATTTTATGGCTTTCAAGTTTGGATTGTTAGAAGAACTTAAAGGGCCGTCAACCCTTGTCCCTATGCCCTAGTACAGTGGTCTCCAAACCTATGGCCCTTCAAAACTACAATTTCCAGCATGCCCTCACTCCCAAGTGCTTAAAGTGGTCATGAGTCCAAAAAGGGCGTGGATGTATTTCTGGAGAGTAATAACATTACAGGTTATGGTTACTAGATTGTGGAGAAGGGTTATCGATCCAGGTATTTATTCTGATTGCCAGATTTGGAGTCAGAAAGGAATTTGTCCCCTAAGATGACAAATATTAGCTTCTACCTTCTTTCTTTCTTTTTTTTTTCTTCCTTAGAAATAATTCTGCACGTGATTAGGCGAAAATGTCTTTTTCGACATTACAATCTATGAATCCAACATGCTGTTTGGAACTTGTACTCAGGCTGGTGGCAGGATTTCATGAATAGTCAGTCATGGCCAAGAGTTATGAGACTGGTTTTCACAACATTTGCTGCTTCGGTGATTTTAGATTTTTAGTCAGATGTTTTTATGGTATACTGTATAGAGTGTGTAAACTTTTATTGACAAATACATCAAGTCTATGTAACAATTCAATATTTACAATGTCGACCCCTTATTTTTAAGACTTATACAGTTCGCCCTGGTATGCTGCATATCAGCTTCTGGGCCAAATCCTGACTGAGGACAACCCATTCTTGCCTAATCGGTGCTTAGATATATCTCGATTTTTCTGGTTTTGTTTGGTGATTTTTGAGGATTGACCACAGGAGACTGAGATCTGGGATGTTTCTTGTGACATGGTTTCCATCATGCTGGAAAGAGCATTGTTTATCACCAAATTGCTCCAGGATCGTTGGAAGAAGTTGCCCTTGAAGGATGTTTAGATAGCATTCTTTATTCATGGCAGTGTTCTTAGGCATAACTGAGTGAGCCTACTCCCTTGGATGAAAAGTCACCCCACACATGACTCATGGTAGCATCATCTTTTCTTCTCCGGACAATCATTCTTCCAGATGTCCCAAACAGTAAGAGAATCTAACTTTACCCTCTTCTTCTGTAATTTAATTCAAGTCTGTCCTTGAGTTTTTTTTATTTATTTTTATTATTGGCATCTCTGCTGCCATTCTTGACACCGGGTCAACCAGTGGCGTAGCTATAGTGGTCGCAAGGGTCGCAATCGCGACTGGGCCCGTAGCCCGGGGGGGGGGGGGGGGCCCACGCGGCCCCCTGCCACTTCACTATACTATGCTATGCTACAGCAACAGGTCCCGGGCCGCTGCCAGCAAGTCGCCCGGGCCCGCCGCTGCAAGCCGCTCTGCCTCCGGCTTTCATTCATTGTGCCGACCTGGCGTCCCCAGATGAAATACCTTTCACTGCTGCGCAGAGGCTCCTCCCCCAGCTTACGAGTGGTGCGCAGCCGTACAGATATGGTGGCTGCGTAATGACGTTCCCAAAATAACAGCAAGGGGGCGTCACTAAGCTCTACGTCATTACGCGGCCGCCGTTTCTGTATGGCCGCGCACCGCTCGTCATCCGGTGGAGCTGCACGGTGTCTTTTGCCTCCGACTCCTACAGCAGCAGCATCGTCGATGAAATGTGGTGCACTGCTGGATGCAGCCACCTGGTAAGTGAAGGGGACTGTCTACTGCAGTGTTTCCCAACCAGGGTGCCTCCAGCTGTTGCAAAACTACAACTCCCAGCATGCCCGGACACCCTGGTTGGGAAACAATGGTCTACTGGAGGGGAGGGAGGGGGCGTCCTAATATAAAAATCTGAGGAGACTACCTGACTACTGGGGGGGGGGGGGGGGAGGGTGATATGAGATATGGGGTCCAGAGGAGTGGGGGGGAGGGATGATATGAGATATAGGGTCCAGAGGAGGGGGGGGGTGATATGAGATATGGGGTCCAGAGGAGGGGGGGGGTGATATGAGATATGGGGTCCAGAGGAGGGGGGGGGGGGTGATATGAGATATGGGGTCCAGAGGAGGGGGGGGGGGTGATATGAGATATGGGGTCCAGAGGAGGGGGGGGGGTGATATGAGATATGGGGTCCAGAGGAGGGGGGGGGATATTAGATATGGGGTCCAGAGGAGGGGGGGGGGGGTGATATGAGATATGGGGTCCAGAGGAGGGGGGGGGGAGGGGAGGGATGATATGAGATATGGGGTCCAGAGGAGGGGGGGGTGATATGAGATATGGGGTCCAGAGGAGGGGGGGTGATATGAGATATGGGGTCCAGAGGAGGGGGGGGTGATATGAGATATGGGGTCCAGAGGAGGGGGGGGGAGGGGAGGGATGATATAAGATATGGGGTCCAGAGGAGGGGGGGTGATATGAGATATGGGGTCCAGAGGAGGGGGGGGGTGATATGAGATATGGGGTCCAGAGGAGGGGGGATGATATGAGATTTGGGGTCCAGAGGAGGGGGGGGGGGTGATATGAGATATGGGGTCCAGAGGAGGGGGGGGTGATATGAGATATGGGGTCCAGAGGAGGGGGGGAGGGGAGGGATGATATGAGATTTGGGGGTACAGAGGAGGGGGGATTTGGGGTCTGGAGGCAGCGTGTGTATGAATGATGTGTGTGTATATACTGTATTTATGTTGTATGAATGATAAATGTTGTGTGTAAGCTAGAAGGATATATGTATGATGTGTGGACATGTATTTTGTTGGGGGATCTGGAGGTGGCGGGTGTATGTATATGTATGATGTGTATGTATTATGCATGTGTGGGGGGTCCAGAGGCGGCGTGTGTATGAATGATGTATGTGTACTGTATGTATGATGTGTGTGTATAAATGATAGATGTGTATAAGCAAGATGTATATGTATGATGTGTGGACATGTATTATGTTGGGGGGATCTGGAGGCGTATGTATGTATTATGTATGTGTGGGGGGGTCCAGAGGCAGCGTATGTATAAATTATGTATGTGTATGTACTGTATGTATGATGTATGAATGATGTGTGTGTATGAATGATAGATGTGTGTAAGAAAGATGTATATGTATGATGTGTGGAGATGTGTGTAAGCTAGAAGGATGTATGTATGATGTGTGGAGATGAATTATGCAGAGGGATCTGCAGGAGGAGGGGTGTATGTATGATGTATGTGTATGTAAGATGTGTATGTATATATTATGCATGTGTTGGGGGGTTCGGAGGTGGCATGTGTATGAATGATGCGCTTATGTACTGTATGTATGATGTGTGTATAAATGATGTGTGTGTATGAAAGATAGATGTGTGTAAGCAAGATATATGTATGTATGTAGGATGTGTGGGAGGGTACAGTGTATAGCATGGTTATTTTTGAGGGTTTATATTCAGGGGCACAGTGTGTGGCAGTATTATATTCAGGGGCACAGTGTGTGGCAGTATTATATTCAGGGGCACAGTGTGTGGCAGTATTATATTCAGGGGCACAGTGTGTGGCAGTATTATATTCAGAGGCACGATGTGGGGCAGTGTTATATTCAGGGGTACAGTGTGTGGCAGGATTATATTCAGGGGTACAGTGTGTTGCAGTATTATATTCAGGGGCACAGTGTGTGGCAGTATTATATTCAGGGGCACAGTGTGTGGCAGTATTATATTCAGAGGCACGATGTGGGGCAGTGTTATATTCAGGGGTACAGTGTGTGGCAGGATTATATTCAGGGGTACAGTGTGTTGCAGTATTATATTCAGGGGCACAATGTGTGGCAGGATTATATTCAGGGGCTCAGTGTGTGGCAGAATTATATTCAGGGGGGATGGTAGGGGGCAGTATTATATTTGGAGTACAGTAGGTGGCAGTATTATATTCAGGGGGTGCAGTGGGTGGCAGTATTATATTCAAGGGGTACAGTGGGTACAGTGGATGGTAATTTGATATTCAGGGGATACAGTGGGTGGCAATATTATATTCAGGGGGTACAGAAGGAGGCAGTATTATATTCAGGGGTACAGTAGATGGCAGTATTATATTCAGGGGTACAGTAGATGGCAGTATTATACTCAGGGGTACAGTGGATGGTAATTTTATATTCAGGGAATACAGTGGGTGGCAGTATTATATTCAGGGTGTACAGTAGATGGCAGTATTATATTCAGGGGGTACAGTGGATGGTAATTTTATATTCAGGGGATACAGTGTGTGGCAGTATTATATTCAGGGGATACAGTGTGTGGCAGGATTATATTCAGGGGGTACAGTATTTAGCAGAATAATAATGATTATTGTCTTCATACAGAGGATGAGGATCTACTGACAAAGTGAGAACCTATGATGTCCGGGTGTCAGACTCTGCAGAGAAGATGGAGCTGGAAGACGTCCTGACGTCTGGACCAGATGGAGAAAGAAAGAAAAGACAACAGAGAAGACGTCACTCAGGTCAGTGATATCATTGTGTTTTCTCCTGACTGTCCCATCAGAGCTGTAGTCACTTGTTAGTTCTGCAGTGATCATTGGTGACGATGTACCCTAATCTATGGCTCTCCAGCTGTTGAAAAACTACAACTCCTATAATGCCTGAGGCTCTCTAGACATGATGGGAGTTATAGCTTTACATCCAGCAGTTGGACCCCCACCAGAAAAATGGGCGTATTATTCTTCAATGCCTGTTTTGTCTGCATGGCCCTGCCTGTTAGTCACTTAGTCAGGAGAATAATATAAGTGACTAACAGGCAGGGCCAAAGGGACAAAGATATCAGTGACTACAGCACTGATGGGACACAGTCAGGAGAATACACAACTATATGTGTCCCATCAGTGCTGTAATCACTGATATCTTTGTGCAGCCAAGTAAGGGGTCGTCCGGGATTGGGGAAGAGGGTCGTCAGGTGGTAGGGGGGCCCAGGGCAATTTTTCGCACCGGGGCCCCGTGGTTTCTAGCTACGCCCCTGGGGTCAACCTTCAAAAGTTTTCCCCACACTGTGTGTGCAGATACACTAACATCTGTCTGCTGTCATTCTTAAGAAAGCTCTGCACTAGTGTGGAACCAATCCCATAGCTGAATCCTCTTGAGGAAATGGTCCTGGCACTTGTTTGACTTTCTTGGGCCCCCTGAAGGCTTCTTTACAGCAATTAAACCTCATGCATGTTTTGACGATCTTGATGATCCGATAAACAGTTCACTTAGGGCCGATCTTACAAGCAGCAATGTCCTTGCCAGTAAAGCTTTTTTGATGCAAAGCAATGATGATTGCATGTGTTTCCTTAGAGATAACCATGGTTAAGAAAAAAAGGCAATGATTTCAAAAACCATGCCCCTTTTAAAGCAACCAGTCTTCTTTTATAATTTAATCAGCATGATGGAGTGATATTAGCTGCCCTTCCCTCCGAACTAATAAGAAGATCACCGACATTATGTTAGCAAGTCATTTCGTGGCAGGGTGGAAGTAGAGTAAAAATTGAGTTTGTGTGGTTAATTTTCATGGCAAGGAATGACTAAGCAATGTAGTGCAATTCATCTGCTCACTCTTCATAACAACCTAGTGTTAATGCACATATTCCCAATGTGCCTCCTGCTGTGCCTGTGTTGTCCACCCCTACAAGCAGACACACAGGGACCTGCGGAGCGTACTCAGACATCGCGGCCACTCTCCCTCAGGGAGCAAGGGGAGCATCAGTGATGTCTGTGAGTACACTGCGCGTAATGACTCGCAGGTCCCTGCATGTCTGCTCATAGCGGTGGATTGCTGCTACGAGCAGACAACGCAGACACAGCAGGAGGCACACTCCAGAGTCGGTCATCGGCGGATCCGCAGCATAAGATATGCTGAGGATCCATTACGTGTGACCCTACCCAAAGTCAACATTTGTGTTAGTCTCAACACTTTTGGTGACGACTATACATACTGGCTAGTGTTGAGCGGCATAGGCCATATTCGAATTTGCGAATATTCGCGAATATATGGACGAATATTCGTCATATATTCGCGAATATTCTCATATTCGTTATATTCTCGTTTTATTTTCGCATATGCGAATATTCGCGTATGCGAAAATTATCATGTGAATATTGGCATACAAAATTAACACGCGCGTAAATTCGCATATGCGAAATTAGCATATGCTAATTTTCGTATATGCGAATTTCCGTATATGCGAATTTTCGCACGTCAGTCTCACACAGTAGTATTACAGCCTTCTTTACACCACACAAGCTGGAAGCAGAGAGGGGTGATCACTGTGATGTGTACTGTGAAGAAAAAAAAAAAAAAAAAAACGAATATTCGTAATTACGAATATATAGCGCTATATTCGCGAAATTCGCGAATTCGCGAATATGCGATATTCGCGAATAATATTCGAATTGCGAATATTCGCGAGCAACACTAATACTGGCCCGCTTAGTATTCATGATGAGGTCTCCATGCGATTCATTTGGGCTATAATGATTGGTTAAAATAAAACTGTGTCATGTGTTTAGTTGACAGGCACTATAACTATGTTTAAAGACTCTCATTCTGGCAGCTTCAGACCATCCATTACATTATTGGCCTGTGTATTTGCTGTTTATGTATTTGCATGTTTAACCTTAAAGGGGTACTCCGCCCCTGGCATCTTATCCCCTATCCGGGGATCGCTGCTGCAGCACCACGCCATCATTACTGCACAGACTTCGCTCTGTGCGTAATGACGGGCGATACAGGGGCCGGAGCAGCGTGACGTCATGGCTCCGCCCCTCATGACATCACAGCCCGTCCCCTTAATGCAAGTCTATGGCAGGGGGCGTGACGACCGCCACGCCCCCTTCCCATAGACTTGTATTGAAAGGGGCGGGCCGTGACGTCACGAGGGGCAGAGCAGTGACGTAACGATGCTCCGGCCCCTGTATTGCCCGTCATTACGTGCAGAGCGGTCTCGCTCTGCGCAGTAATGACAGTGGGGTGCTGCAGCAGCGATCCCCGGGGTCCCCAGCAGCGGGACCCCGGCGATCTGACATCTTATCCCCTATCCTTTGGATAGGGGATAAGATGTCTAGGGACGGAATACCCCTTTAAAGGGGTACTCCAGTGAAAAACAGTATGGTGCCAGAAAGTTAAACAGATATGTGCATTATTTCTATTTAAAATTCTTAATCCTTCCAGTACTTATTAGCTGCTGTATGCCCCAGAGGAAGTTCTTTACTTTTTAAATTTAATTTCTGTCTGACCACAGTGCTCTCTGCTGACACCTCTGTCCATGTCAGGAACTGTCCAGAGCAGGAGCAAATCCCCATAGCAAACCTCTCCTGCTCTGGACAGTTCCTGACATGGACAAAGGTGTCAGCAGAGAGCACTGTGGTCAGACAGAAAAGAACTAAACAACTTACTCTGTAGTATACAGCAGCTGATAAGCACTGGAAGGATTAAATTTTTTTTTTTAAATAGAAGTAATATACAAATCTGTATAACTTTCTGGCACCAGTTGAGTTAAAACAAATTGTTTTCCACCGGAGTACCCTTTTAAAATAGAGAGAGAATAGGGGAGAGAAGCTGACCAAGTTAATGCAGATGCTACAGAACCAAAGAAAAACAAATGGAATAACATGTTCTCTATTTACTACCACAACATTACACATGTGGCCACTTTGGGGGAAAATACATAGGCAGATGTAACATTTCTTTGTTTATAACAAATAAATACAGGAAAGAGGGGGAATGGAATTGGACCTATGGCGATCTACAGTAGGATACATAGTGACATAAAATTCAAAGAAGAGTCAGAGGATGATATTAAAGGTACTTTGCATCATTGCCCTATTTAGCCTATTTTAAAGAATATACAGTGCTCCCTCAAGTTACAATATTAATTGGTTCTGGGACGACCATTGTATGTTGAAACCATTGTATGTCATCCAAAAATAGGAAAAAATGAGGATTAAAGAAAAATAAGTAGATAATTAATATAGATAAAGCAAATCCTTACATATAAAAGTAAGAAAGATCTGCTGGGAGCCGTAATCACTGTCTATGTCAGTGTTTTCCAAGCAGGGAGCCTCCAGCTGTTGCAAAACTACAACTCCCAGCATGCCCGGACAGCCAAAGGCTGTCCGGGCATGCTGGGAGTTGTAGTTTTGCAACAGCTGGGGGCACCCTGCTTGGGAAACACTGGTCTATGTAGAGGACAGGAGCTTCTTCGGGGTCCTGTACAGAACATGCAATGTCCTAAAAAAAAGTAACATGGAGCCGCCTTTACCTGGTGTCCAAAGGAGCAGCTAACCCTGGCACAGGTAAAGAGTACAGAACATGTAACACCTCCCTGTACTGAAGGGGGCGCTACCAGACACCAGTCAGTGCATGTACTTCAGTAATACAGGTAAAGTGTACAGAACATGCAATACCTCCCTGTACTGTAGGGGGCGCTACCAGACACCAGTCAGTGCATACACTTCAGTAATGCAGGTAAAGTGTACAGAACATGCAATACCTCCCTGTACTGTAGGGGGCGCTACCAGACACCAGTCAGTGCATGTACTTCAGTAATACAGATAAAGTGTACAGAACATGAAATATCTCCCTGTACTATAGGGGGCGCTACCAGACATTAGTCAGTGCATACGCTTCAGTAATACAGGTGTTTTACCAGTAAATTGCCCATTCTGATTGGTCGGTTCTTCTGGCCATTGACACGTTTCACAGATCTGGACTGTCTGTACATTGTATGTCAATTCTGGTTTCAACTTACAATGGTCCAGAAAAGACCATTGTATGTTGAAACTATTGTATGTTGAGGCCATTGTAAGTTGAGGGATCACTGTATTCAGAAATTAGCTGACAAATCATGTAGTTGGCAAATCTGGCCCCTAGATGGCAATATAGTTACACCGAATAGCTACAATTTCTTTTCTGAGGCATTTTGGGGATTTTTAGAGATATGCTAATTTACATTGTAATTATCTAGGTCACCTCTAATAATTAACCCCGTGATTAACGACGACCCCGTATGTCAAATCAACAGAGGAAAATCCAATGTAGAATTTCTCCCCAGCTTTTATTTTAATTTCGGAGCTTACTACGGAAAATAGAGGTCAAGGCAAACACAAACTCTAAGCAACAGCAAGACGTTTTATTAATATGATTCTATGATAATGTACTATTAATAATGATAACAAGACAGGGGATTTAGGTGTTCCAATATTTACATTTTAGCACCTCATTATTGCAGCATAGCTTTGCTTTTTTTTAAAGCAGTGTTTCTCAACCCAAGGGGCCTCAGCTGCTGCAAAACTACAACTCCCAGCATGCCCGGACAGCCAGTTGTAGTTTTGCAACAGCTGGAGGCACCCTGGTTGGGAAACACTACTCTAAAGGAAAGAATACTCTGAAACTCACAACCCCAACCTATTTGACTTTTTCCAAACTTTCAAAAACAACCTGAAAACCCAATTCTTCTGAAAAAAAAAGTCTACAACCTATAATAACCCCCGCTGCCACCGTAAGCTGCCTCCCTTACCTACTCCTTTACCTTGAAGATTATAAGCCCTCGTGGGCAGGGCCCTCTCTTCCTTTGTACCAGGATATGACTTATTTTTTTTTATGTTTCAGGCTCTGTTTAGAATTATGCTCACAGTGCCTAACAGAGTTTTAATATCTCTGACTGAGAGACCCCCAAAAAAGTCAATAGAGTTCATCAGTGTCCGCTTGGATCCACTGGATCCCATATAGTTGGAGCTATTCTCCTGCAAAGAAAAAGCTTCTATGAAAGAATATAATAATAATAATAATTAAAATGTAAAATAAATAAATAATAATAATTAAATTATAAAAAAAATTGTATTTTGTGTATAATATATATATATATATATATATATACATAGGGGAATATGCAAGTCAGCTCATTACATCACCTTTTCAGGCGATGTTCCCTGGTATCAGCTTAGCTCCAGTTACGGAACATAAAAAGCTAATCGGGATTAATGCCAAGCCAGAACTCTCTCTCCAGAAGGAAAGAGCACCCATCTGGAGACAGCTGTTTCGGGGTACTTGCCCCTCGTCAGTACAGAGCAGGGTGATCTGGCTTGGCTGAGATGAGGTGCCTTAGACCAAGTGGCCCTTGAAAGCTCCATCACACCAGGTGTGGTGAACTCTCCCTGAGTTAATTACTCATCCCGTTTATATATACATATCCAAGCAAAAGTTGGTCACAGGACAGAAACAGCAGACTCCAATATATAAAGAAAGCTGTGGTCTTTTCTTGGTCACCAGCAGTGCAACGTTTCGGCTATAGGTTAGCCTTTATCAAGCAAGGATGCTTGACAAAGGCTAACCTATAGCTGAAACGTTGCACTGCTGGTAACCAATAACAGACCACAGCTTTCTTTATATATTGGAGTCTGCCATTTCTGTGCTGCGACCAACTTTTGCTTGGATGTTGACACACTGGACTGGTTATCCGGACGATCACTTGTACAACAGCTGGGACCAAGTGCAAAAAGAAAGGAAAAAAGAAAGACACAGTGGTCGGCACAAAGCCCTTTTATAGCAGTCCCCACTGAAAGCTGAAAACTGCCAAAGTACCGGTGCAGTTACGGTAACATTACTGGTGCTGTACCACTATAGCATAGAAAGTCCATAATAAATTCAGTGCGTAGAAGAAGGTGGCAGCACTCACCAGTACAATAGAAAATCTTCTTTATTAAAGTGCAAAGCTCACATGATGTGTGGCCGGACCAGAACGCCAAACAGAATCAGCAGCATAGGTGACAGCTGTTGTGCGTGCGCAAGACACGCTTCATCAGACCCTTTTCTACTGTACTGGTGAGTGCGGCCACCTTCTTCTATGTACTGTGTGTATGTATATATATATATATTTTTTTTTTTTTTTTTTTTTTAAAGGTTTCAGGCCCTATTCACACTGTTGTTCAGAGCTACTGACAAAGTTCTAATTGGTCACTCAAGCATTTCTGACTGATAGACTCCATAAAAGTCAACAGAGTTCATCAGTGTCTGCTTGGATTACACATATTTGGAGCTATTCTTCTGAAAAAGCAATGCTTCTATGGGAGAAATTTTTATTTTTGCTTTTTTCGTTTTTTCCTCTTTGCATTTTAAAATCCAGAACTATTTAAATTTTTCATCTTGTTTTATGCAGGACCAATTTTACTTTGTAAAGACATCAGTTATTTTACAACAAAATTTAGTGGATTATTATTATTTTTTGCCCCTTTTTGGTTCTTTTGTTCTTTGGCAGTGCACTTCTTAAAAAAAAGGACATGGTATATTTATTTTATAGGTTTATATGATTACAACAATAACCAATTCATATAGGTTTTGTTTTATTACTTTTGTTAAGAAAATAAGTATGTTTAACATTGTCCTATTTTGACTCCTACAACTTTTTAACTTTTTCATATATGGGGCTTGTATGAGGGCTAATTTTTTTTTTGTACCTAGATCTTTAACCTCTCGATAACAAAGGGCGCACCTGTACGCCCTTGTCCTGTTCCCCTTCTATGAGCTGAGCACGGATCATTGTGGGGTGGCCCGGGTGGCTATTTGCCAGTGGCTAATGCCGGACATCACAGATCACAATAATGTCCAGCATTAAAGGAGTACTCCGGTGAAAAACTTTTTTTTTTAAATCAGCTGGTGCCAGAAAGTTAAACAGATTTGTAAATTACTTCTATTAATTTTTTTTTATCCTTCCTGTACTTATTAGCTGCTGAATACTACAGTGGAAATTCTTTTCCGTTTGAAACACAGAGCTGTCTGCTGACATCACGAGCACAGTGCTCTCTGCTGACATCTCTGTCCATTTTAGGAACTGTCCAAGGTAAAAGGAAATCCCCATAGCAAACATATGCTGTTCTGGACAGTTCATAAAATTGACAGAGATGTCAGCAGAGAGCACTGTGCTCGTGATGTCAGCAGACAGTTCTGTGTTTCAAAAAGAAAAGAATTTCTGCTGTAGTATTCAGCAGCTAATAAGTACAGGAAGGATTAAGATTTTTTAATAGAAGTAATTTACAAATCTGAAAAACTTTCTGGCACCAGTTGATTAAAAAAAAGTTTTTCACCGGAGTACCCCTTTAACCCCTTAGATTCCGCAATCAAAGTAGATTACAGCATCTAAAATGTTTTAAAAACACGTCCCGATCAGGGGTGCTGATCGAGACCACCCTGATAAAACCTGGGTGTCCCGATGAGCTGAGAGTATGGCAGGAGGGCCCTTACCTGCCCCCCTCACCGTCTGATCGATGATCTGATGCTCCAGCCAACCATGGCAGGCTGGAACAGCAGAGCACCGATAGCACTGATCACTGCTATGCTATGGCATAGCATTGAACAGTTTATGCAATATAAAGATTGCATGTAATAGTCCCCAATGGGAACTATAAAACTGTACAAAAAAAGTAAAAAAAAAAAAAAAGATAATAAAAGTGATTTAACCCCTTCCCTAATAAAAGTTTGAATCACCACCCTTTTCCCATTTAAGAAAAAAAATATGTAAACAAAAACAAACATACACATATGTGGTATTTCCATGTGTGTAAATGTCCGAACTATAAAAATGTAATGTTACTTTAACCGCACGGTCAATGGCATGTACGTAAAAAAAACAAAAAATAAATAAAAATCCAGAATTTTTGGGATATTTTTGGTCACTTTGTATACCCTACAGAGATGTATAAAAAGTGATCAAAAAGTCCCATCAAAGCAAAAATGGTACAGATAAAAACTATAGATCACGGTGAAAAAATTTGCCTTTACACATCCCTTTATGTGGAAAAATGTAAAAGTTATAGGGGTTGGAGGAGGACATTTTTAAACACTAATTTTCGTACAAAAAATAATAATTAGTAATAATAAGTAAAACAAAATCAAACCTATATAAGTTGGGCTTCATTTTACAGAATAAAGATAAAAGGCCTCATTTACTAAGTTGAAACCGACCAGTTCTTGTCGGGTTATTTTGGCGCAGAGTGTCTGTAACATGTCTGCGCCAGTCTGCGACAGTGTGCGACAGTCTGTGCCTGGAAAATCCGACAAACCCGACACTACACTATGAAAAACAGAAAAGGGGGCGTGGTCTGCTGCAAAGGGGGCGTGGTTTCACACCCAAACCGATTTACTATTGAATTCACAGAAAATCCTGTGAATAAATGACTTGAAATTTCCACCTAGAAAAAGCTGCTCAGAAAATTTTCCTGACTTTTCCCAATAGTAAATAGAGAGGAATCCTGCAAGTCTGAAACATTTCCCACTAGTAAAAACCCGAAACTCTTAGTAAATGATGCCCAAGGTGTCTTTATTTTTTTAACCAAAAAGTGCACTGCATTGAATTGAAAGCCCCCCAATTTTACAAAATGCCTTCTTTTTTTAATGTAATGTCACAAAAAAAACAACTATTTTGTGGTTTTTTTAGCGGATAGGCCTGACAAAGCGCAGACATGCTAAACGGTCCATCGCCTTTTCCTCTGTTCCCCATCTGTCTTGCTCGCCTGTATGCCACCACGAACCCAATAAAGCAAGAAGTGAATTCATCCGGGTGAGTGCTCCGTTTGTACTTTCCTTGTTGTTATGAACAATTTAGCGTTTTTTTTTTTCCATTCACGTCATTCATCATTTGGGATCAATAATGTTATATTTTAGTAGTTCAGACAATTCTGCACATGGCAATACTAAATATGTTTATTTTTCATTTTCCTTAAATTTTTTATGGAAAATAGGAAAGGGGGTCATTTCAACTTTTAATATGAAAGGGGTTAATTTATATTTGTAAAACCTTTTATTTATTTTTTTTCTTTGTTACATTATTAATCTCCTTGGGGGACTTATATTAGCTATCATTAGATGGCTCATACAGATCAATGCAGGACATGTCCAGCATTAATCCATGACATCTGCGCTCCATTGGTACAGACTACCACAGGCTAGGTAATGGATCCCCAAAGGCGCTCTCCCCTGAATAACTGTATTTTAGCAAGCTAATGGTGTGCCTATGTGTATAAGGAAAAGTAAACATTTTGTAAATTGATAAAATAGTAAATAAACTGATAAATAGTAAATAAAAATACAAAAATTATTTTACACAAAAAAAATTTTAATAACCTAAAAAGATTTCCTCTGCCCAATTTTAAAGGCTTAAAAGTATCAGACGAGATGGGATTCGATGTTTAGCAACAGGGAACTATTTTAGGAAGCTGCCAGTCACTTCTATCAGCCGGTATTTATAACAACCGTGTTCATATCTTTAGGCGGGTCGGCAACCCTGAACTCACCTTGATGGAAGAAGATCCCAGACAGCCAGAGCACAGCAAGGAACAGCGGAAAGTATTCAATGCAGTTAACCCTGCAAAGAGGAGGTTATAGCTGTAATTACCCTAGTAACCTGTATGTTGTACTGTACTGTGCTTTTCAGTTTCTCTACTATAAAGTAGGATCCTGCTGTTATATTGCTTTTCATCTACCCCTTACTTCTTACTAATTTGGGATAGTAAACAGCATATGAGGAGGGGAGGGTGGATGGCAGTATGCCTGTAGGATCAGACTACACAGGGTTTGTTTGTAGTCTGTTTACTTGGAGACACAAAGGTCCCCAAAGGTGAGCCTTGTACACATAATGCAGTGTTTCCCAACCATTGTGCCTCCAGCGGTTTCAAAACTACAATTCTCAGCATGCTTGGGAATTGTAGTTTTGCAATCACTGGAGGCACACTGATTGGGAAATACTGACACAATATAAAACTTCCCTGTCTATACAGATGGCTTACTACAAGCCACTCAACACAGCAGTCAGCAAATGTGGGTTTTCCAACCAGTATGGCTCAAGCTGTTGTAAATGTGTTACTCACACAGGTTAGGCTAGTGACAAAACTAAAAATCACAGTATGTTCGGACAGCCTTTGGTTATCAGGGGATGCTGGGAGTTGTAGTTTTGCAACAGCTGAAGGCACGCTGGTTAGACAACACTGACATAATATAAAACTTTCTTGTCTATACAGATGGCTTACTACCAGCCACCCAACACAACAGTCAACGAATGTGTTACCCAGACAGGTTAGGCAAAGTTCACACCACTGCGAAGCTCTGTCCTGTTCAGGGTCCGTTCTGCTCATTATTTTTTTTTGCGTGGAACAGACCCTGAATGGGTTGGAGCACAATCAACACTACAGGGTCTCAACAAGTCCCACTGACCTTAATTGGGTCCATCGGATGTCTGGTATTTTAGGGGAGATGAGCAGAGAAAAACACTAGACATGCAGTATTCTTTTCTCCACTCAATGGCAGTCTTTTTGCGATGGAGCTCCCTTTAGTGGAGCTCAATGATGATGTGAATGAGACCTTAGAATGCCCCCTTTTTGAGGTTGCAAACTTCCAGATTTATACTCCCCTCAGTGGTGCAGGTTCCTCACAGCTTCTCTCGCAGACTGAGTCTCATCTAGTTTTAAAGCCCGTGACTAGCTGTTTTGAGCACCTGTGCTGATCTGGGTTGGTCTGAAAACCTGGAGTGGCTCCGAAGGGGAATGAAAGACCCCACTACCAAACCTGCCCTCCCTCCCATTAAAATCCAGGCCCTATAATTGGACTTACCAAAAGTCTCAATCAAGCTAAGTTTTACCAAATATTTTAAATTATTTTCCTGAATGGGATATGCAGTTCCTAAAAGCTCATGTCCACATACCACAGGTACCTTGGAGAAATATAGTGATCCCCATCTCACATTCCTTCCACTTGAATAAGGATAAGATGCAACAACAGACACAGCCCATAGATGGGTATTGAGCTGTTTCTTAAAAATAACAAAAAATAATAATTTTTTTATCGTTTGTAAACTTTCAGATGTGTGTGAGCACAGGAGTTGGGGAAGTGAATAAAAGACAAAGTGAGACATCCATGGACTTCAGTAGAAGTACAAGCTGCAAGTTTTGGTGCATTTTTTTGCAGAAAACAGCTACTTACTGGGCCCGAAAAACTCTTTCAAATTCGGGTGGCCCTGTTGTACAGGGAGGGGAGACGCTGTACTTCCTCCGAGCAGCAATGACCTGCAAGGAAAAATATGCTACAAAAAAAAGAACAATTATCATCATATTGAAAATGTGCTAAAGGTCTTAGTAATCAGTAATATAATAATCAGCCTGGTTAGCATAAGCTGGTATTTCCCAACCAGGGTGCCGTTGGCTGTCCGGGCATGCTGAGAATTGTAGTTTTGCAACAGCTGGAGGCACCCTGATATCAGCAGCTACATAGGAAATACTGTGATACAATCATTTCATAGCTTACAGTTAATCTAAATATATATATATAAAAAAGAGAAGACCTGACTCATCAACGTCCAGCCTAAACCCTTGGACCTAGAAAGCTGAATATTTTCACAGGTGTTGTTTTTAAGACGACGACGAGGAATAAGGAAGGATTTTTCGAAGTTCAACCCTTAAAGGGGTTCTCCGGTGCTTAAACATCTTATCCCCTATCCAAAGTATAGTGGATAAGATGCCTGATCGCGGGAGTCCCGCAGCTGGGGACCCCTGGGATCATGCACACAGCACCCCGTTTGTAATCAGTGCCCGGAGCGTGTTCGCTCCGGGACTGATAACCGGCGACTGCAGGCCCGTGGCGTGTGACGTCACGCCTCCGCCCCTGTGTGACGTCATGCTCCGCCCCTCAATGCAAGCCGACGGGAGGGGGCGTGATAGCTATCACGCCCCCTCCCATAGGCTTGCATTGAGGGGCGGAGCGTGATGTCACACGGGGGTGGAGGCGTGACGTCACACGCCGCCGACCCTGCGGTCGGCCGGTAATCAGTCGCGGAGGTAATCTCAACCTTTTTTAATGGGAAAATTTGCACCATTACTCTTAAATAAAAACGTCTGTCTGTATCTGTATTTACATAATAATAATCCTCCGAAAAATCTATCAAAACACGAAGAAATTTGCACAAAAAAGTTTGGAACCCTATACAGGAGGCTGATGGAAACCCATCAAATATGCCTTAATGAGGCAATACTGTGGTAAGGGATAGCCCCTCAGAGACCCAAAAGCAGGACTGTTTGTTTGGATGATTTATGGGAGCAACCAGATATTCCTTAGGACTAGTGATATGGCACATGGTCCTTTTAGGTCTTTCTCAGGCAGTGGTTCTCAACCTTTTTGGCGACTGTAACCCCCAAAGGCTGAAATTATGTCCGCGGGTACCCCCTTGCGCGGAACTTGCACGCGAGGGGTACCTGCAGACAAAAGGCGTGTTCTTACCTTTATACTAATGCATTCGCCCTCCATCTTAATCCCCTTATGCTATTATCCCCCTCCATCTTAATACCCTTGTGCTATTATTCCCCCCCTCCATATTTATCCCCTTATGCTATTATTCCCCTCTCCATCTTAATCCACTTGTGCCATTATTATCCAAAATGGCAAAAGGGAATCAGAGGGAGGGGGGAATAATAGCACAAGGGGATAAAGATGGAGGGGGAATAATGGCACAAGGGGATAAAGATGGAGGGGGAATAATGGCACAAGGGGATAAAGATGGAGGGGGAATAATGGCACAAGGGGATAAAGATGGAGGGGGAATAATGGCACAAGGGGATAAAGATGGAGGGGGGAATAATAGCACAAGGAGATTAAGATGGAGGGGGAATAATAGCACAAGGAGATTAAGATGGAGGGGGAATAATGACACAATGGGATTAAAATGGAGGGGGAATAATAGCACAAGGAGATTAAGATAAAGGGGGAATAATAGCACAAGGGGATTAAGATGGAGGGGGGAATAATGGCACAATGGGATTAAAATGGAGGGGGAATAATCAACCCCCCCCCCGCATCTTAATCTCTTGTGACATTATTCCCCCCTTCCTCTGATCCCCTTTTGCCATATCGGATAAAAATCGAGGGGGAATAATAGCACAAAAGGATTAAAATGGAGGGGGAATAATAGCACAAGGGGATTAAGATGGAGGGGGAGAAGGATAATGGCGGAGGAGGGATGTGGAGTAATAAAGCACAAGGCATTAAAATGTAATGCCTTGTGCCTTCTTACTCCTCATCACCCCCTCCCCCATTATCCCTCTCCTCTTCCATCTTAATGTCTTGTGCCATTTCCCCCTCTCCATTTTAATCCCCTTGTGCCATTATTATCCGATATGGCAAAAGAGGATCAGAGGGAGGGGAGAATAATGGCGCAAGGGGATTAAGATGGAGGGGGGGGGAATGGCGCAAGGGGATTAAGAGGGAGGGGGGAAATGGCGCATGAGATTAAGATGGAGGGGGGGAAATGGCGCATGAGATTAAGA
This sequence comes from Hyla sarda, assembly GCF_029499605.1. Taxonomy (NCBI): domain Eukaryota; kingdom Metazoa; phylum Chordata; class Amphibia; order Anura; family Hylidae; genus Hyla; species Hyla sarda. The sequence goes on along the minus strand of NC_079192.1, from coordinate 384,702,902 downwards.
TGGAGGGGTAAAGGGATATTGGCGGTGGGGGGATGGGGAGTAATAAAGCACAAGGCATTAAAATTTACTCCCCATACCCCCCCCCCCCCCCCCCCCCGCCATTATCCCTCTCCCCTCCATCTTAATGCCTTGTGTTCCGTCCCATGCATCCCCCCTCTGTCCAATACATCCCCCCCTCTGGCCCACACAGTTGTTATTAACTTTTGTTTCCTTCTACCTGACCTCCTGCAGGACTCTGTTTGCTGCTACTTCACGCAGCACGTCCCGTTTGGCGGGGCCGCACTGACGTGTGACATCCTCCTGTACTGTGCGGCAACTCCGCGCAACGTCAGGGGAGGTCACACGTCTCCCCGGCAACCACACAGCTCACTCACAGTAGCCGCGGCTGTAGCTCAGGTTGCGCTACTGTACAGTGAGCTGCCATGGCTATGAACTGTCAAATACTGGCCAATGCATAGCAGGTATTTGACAGCGTTTTCGCGTACCCCCAAACAACCCCTGGCGTACCCCTAGGGGTACGCGTACCCTGGGTTGAGAACCCAGGTTCTAAGGGATCATAAAAGACGCTTCAGTTGGTGTCCTTTAACTAAAGATGACATTCAATCAAATAGGGCTATAAAATCGTTTTGAATTCAATGCCGATTCGGCTTCGGCCCTACACTCTCTTGTCCAGGAGTAAAGTGCCCAGATTTACTAAGTAGTTAAGTAGTGATGCACACCTTCTTCAAGTAACTCTATTGGGTAAACAGTGATGGAATGTTGCATCGCTGTTTGCTGTAAAAGAGCAAAGACTCCTGTAAATTTGACAAAGGTCCCTGCTTTTTTCCAAGTTTACATGGTGCCTCACTCAAGGGCACCATGGAAACTACATACTGAGCAGGAGGCATTTGTTTTATATGTTTCCAAAGATAGAAAACACAGGGCACTCACCACTCTGTTATACTTGGTGTGTACTTTATTTCGGATCCTCTTTTACATCAAGTGCAGACAGACGCTAGTGCAGGGATGTCTCGCTGGGCAACAGTGCAGTTTTGCGTTGGACTTTCACTTTAACTGGCCCACACGTCATCACGTTCTGAGACACGTCCTAAATAGTACCTGCTCTCTGCAGTCACAGCAACGTATAAACAGCATTAGACAGGTGAGTGATTTAAAAACATATCTAAAAACAAACCAGACTCATAACAGAGTATTTAATGCAGTTCTGTCATTCAGACCTATTAAGCCCGACAATAGGTCGTCCCAGGGGTTGGCTCTCCGACATGTAGACTTTTGGCAGTATGTACCAAGAGGGTTTTTTTTTTTTTTGAGAAAAAGATGCTCTGCAGTTGCTTAACTAATTATACCTCTTTCAACATATTTACCGAGAAACGTTCTCAACTTTTCCAAAATCCTTACAGTAAGGTCTGCTCGAAATCATGATATTTCCCAGCTGGTTTGGTGCCTCATTATCATGATCTTTTTTCGGCCACAGCACTATTGCACCCCCCTTATCTGCTTTTGAGATAATAATATCATCTCTACTTCCTAATTTCTCAAGTGCTTTCTTTTCTGTAGCAGATAAATTGCGAACAGGTTCAGGATATATAAGTGCTTTCACTTCTTTTAACACTGTCATGCTAAAGATATCTAATACATTTTCCGGCGCTATAGGGGGGTTAAATGTAGATAGGTTCCCGCCTTTAAATGCATTAGTCTCCCCTTCAACACCTCTATACCAGGCAACACCTCTATACCAGCTAAGTCACATAAATCTAGCAAGCCCTCCTTATCTTTGTCATCAATTTTTTTTGGAATACTAAAGCCTTGTGAACTAACTCTGCAAGCAGTTTCACCATTCCTTTTCTTTTGCATTACTACCACCACATTTTTTATTGTTAGCAAAATATTTTTTCAAATTAAGTTTCCGTATACACCTCCACCAGACACCCCTGCACTAGCGTCTGTCTGCACTTGATGTAAAAGAGGATCCAAAATAAAGTACACACCGAAGTATAACAGAGTGGTGAGTGCCCTGTGTTTTCTATCTTTGGAAGCATATTTTGGATGGACTGTCTGCATTTACAGTGAGCACAACCCGTAAGCACAGTGTTGAGATCCTAGTCCGGTGTCAGCGTCCGTCCGCATGAGGTGCTTGAGCCCAGCAGTGCCGAGTTTCTTTGTATAGAGATTGTGGATTTGCTGCTCTTTCTCTGAACATGTAGGTGGAGTCAGCATTTTGGGAATGGATGTGCAACAGTATATACCGGACATTGCTATCACTGCAGGACGTGTTGATGCAGGGGTGTTTTTCTCTCCCAGTGGAGCAGGGGAACGAGTTACAGTTATTAAGCAATAAGGCCCTGGAGTTTAAGATCAATACATTGGCAGACATGGAAACTTGTCTATTCTGGACAATAAACGCTCTTAAAGCCTATATGGAAGTTAATCGTATACCATGAGGCTTGCGAGTCTACAAGCCTCCGTCACAATATGTTGAGGATTTGAGTTTTGTCCGGGAGTGGGATGAATTGCACATTCAGCATTCGCTAGACATACAAAAAAGGAATATGAAATGGTGACAATGGAATTATGTAAGGCAAAGAGTCTCCGAACAGCAATTTAACAAATTCTTGCAGAACCTCGATAAAAAAAAGTGTCAGCCTTACAGGAATCTATAAAGGGGATCAAGAGAGATACATTTTTCAGAGATAGAAAAGATTTTCACTCTCAGCAGATATTTTCTTGGAGTAGAAAGAAAGAAGGGAAGAAAAGAGGACAATTTAATAATCAGAATATGTATAAAGGAAAACCAAAAAGCACCGATTTCATGACTACTGAGTCAGATGCAAGTGTATCCATTGAGTCTGAACAAGATGCTAAGGAGGAAAACGCAGGCACATCCAGTGGCCCTTTAGGAAAAGGGTTAGAAGAGGAAGGGGCAGGAAAAAGAGTGCTGAGAAAAATGAACCCCAAAAGCAAAAGTGTAACGTGGCGCAAGTGAATAATTATGAAGGGCATTTACTAATCTTTTACTATGTAGTCTGGTTTTTACCCTGTTTTTTTCTACTTCATTTTTGACTATAATAAATTTGGCACACATGGGCAAAAGTGGGAAATATGCTTCATGTAGTAGAAAAAATAGTCTGTTCCTTTTTCCTGCTGTCTGAACAGGTTTGGCTGCTAGGTTTCCTTCTGGATCTTTTGTTTTTGATTTTTTTTTTAGCTTTTTCACCACATCTAAATAATTCAATAACTAAATTGTAGTCATGGCTCAGAATAGTGGTAAACGGCGTTTAGTGTGTGTGTGTGTATGTGTTTATTACATTTTTTTAACACTGTTTTTTCTCCCTAAATGTACTTACACTTTTTTTTTTTGTTACTTCTTCTACAGATCCGTGTATCCTGTGGACTCTTTCGGATTCGGTGGACTACTTCGACGACCAGCGTTTTTCTTTGCTTGATGTTAATAAAATGGTTAACGAGGGCTTGTGGGGGAGTGTTTTTTTGTAATAATTTTTTTTTTTTAAACGGTTGTGTTTTTTTTTTTTTTACTTTACTGGACAGGCTTAGTAGTGGAAGCTGTGTTACAGACGGAGTCCATTACTAAGCCGGGTTTAGCGTTAGCCACAAAAACAGCTAGCGCTAACCCCCAATTATTGCCCCGGTACCCAACGCCACAGGGGTGCCGGGAAGAGCCGGTACCAACAGGCCCGGAGCGTCAAATATGGCGCTCCTGGGCCTAGGCGGTAACAGACTGGCATTATTTAGGCTGGGGAGGGCCAGTAACAATGGTCCTCGCCCACCCTGGTAACGTCAGGCTGTTACTGTTTGGTGGGTATTTGGCTGAGAATAAAAATAGGGGGAACCCTATGTTTTTTTTTTTTAAATATTTAATTATTTATTTTAAAAAACGCATAGGGTCCCCCCTATTTTTATTCTCAGCCAAATACCAACCAAACAGTAACAGCCTGACGCTACCAGGGTGGGCGAGGACCATTGTTACTGGCCCTCCCCAGCCTAAATAACGCCAGCCTGTTACCGCCTAGGCCCAGGAGTGCCATTTTTGACGCTCCGGGCCTGTTGGTACCGGCTCTTCCCGGCACCCTTGTGGTGTTGGTTACCGGAGTAATAATTGGGGGTTAGCGCTAGCTGTTTTTGTGGCTAATGCTAAGCCCAGCTTAGTAATGGACTCTGTCTATAAGACAGCTTCCACTACTAAACCTGTCAAGTAAAGTAAGGAAAAAACACAACAGGTTTTAAAACATTTTTATTACAAAAAACACTCGTTAACCATTTTATTAAAATCAAACAAAGAAAAACGCTGGTCATCGAAGTAGTCCACCAAATCCTAAGGAGTCCACAGGATACACGGATCTGAAATGAGAAGAAAAAAAATGGGTTAGTACATTTATTATCACCTGCTCACACATCTCCCGCCCCGCACGACTACAACTGCCAGCATGCCCTTACAGTAAGGACATGCTTGGAGTTGTAGTTGTGTGGTTCAGGAGATGTGTGGGCAAGTGACAAGCTTGTCCCCTGCCCCCAGCTGCAGGACTACAACTCCCAGCATGCCCTTACAGTAAGGTGGGGCAGAGGCCGAGCACAGTGTTTCCCAACCTGGGAGTTGTAGTTTTGCAACAACTGGAGGCACTATGGTTAGGAAACACTGTTTTAGGCCAGTGTCTCCCAACCAGGGTGCCTCCAGATGTTGCAAAACTACAACTCCCAGCATGCCTGGACAGCCTTTGGCTGTCCAGGCATGCTGGGAGTTGTAGTCTTGCAATATCTGGAGGCACCCTGGTTGGGAAACACTGTTTTAGGGCTTGGGCAACTTACCGGCTTCCGTAGGATCCAGCGCCGCACGACATTGCCGCAAGACACTGCCGCTCGACAGTGCCGCCCGACGATCTCCATCACCGATCGTCGCTGGAGCCTCGGAAGGGTAAGTGATCGTCTTCGCCGGTCCCCTTCAGCTGTTTAGTTTTGCAACAGCTGGAGGACTACAGTTTACAGACCACAAACCAGTGGTCTGCAAACTGTTGCCCTCCAGCTGTTTCAAAACTACAATACCCAGCATGCCCTGACGGCCAAAGCCTTTGGCTGTCAGGGCAGGAGCCCGGGCTGACATTACAGTGCAGCCGCCTGGGCTCCTCATACTGCCTCCCCGCTACCCTCACTTATGGGGAAACTGATATCCCCCCCCCCTTGTCTCCCGCCCGCGCCGCTCAGCTCCCGCTGCTACAAGACTGCAACTCCCAGCGTAAATCAAGTGGGGAAAAAATATTTGACTTTCTAGTCGCACGAAAGTCGCACGAAAAATAGGGTAGGCGCAATTGCGACTATTTAGCGCCAAAATTAGTCAGAAAAAAATGACTAAACCCCTTAGTAAATGCTCCTCATAGTTGTTAATTTAACAGATCTGGAGTTGGATGAAGAAATGCTGTCCGCATTAAACAAGGGATTTAAGTTTGGCTTAGTGGATTATACAAGGTTCCAAGAGGACTGGTGGAGGTGTATATGGAAACTTAATTTGAAAAAATATTTTGCTAACAATAAAAGATGTGGTGGTAGTAATGCAAAAGAAAAGGATGGTGATACTGCTTGCAGAGTTAGCTCACTAGGCTTTGGAATTCCAAAAGAATTTGATGAAAAAGATAAGCAGGGCTTTCTTGATTTATGTGACTTAGCTGGTATAGAGGTGTTGCCACGTGATGAAGGGGAAACTAATGCATATAAAGGCAGGAAGCCATCTACATTTAACCCCCCTATAGTGCCGGGAAATGTATTAGATATCTTTAGCATTACAGTGTTAAAAGAAGTCAAAGCACTTATATATCCTGAACCTGTTAGCACTATATCTGCTACAGAAAAGAAAGCACTTGAGAAATTAGGAAGTTGAAATGATTTTATTATCTCGAAAGCAGATAAGGGGGGTGCAATAGTGCTATGGCCAAAAGAAGATCATGATAATGAAGCATCAAACCAGCTGGGAAATATCATGATTTATGAAAAATTTAGAGCAGACCCTGCTGAAAGGATTTTGGAAAAGTTGAGAATGTAAATGTACATTAAATGTAAGTATGTTGAAAGAGGTATAATTAGTGAAGCAACTGCAGAGCATCTTTTTCTCAAAAAAAAATTACATACTGCCGAAAGTCCACAAGTCAGAGAGCTAACCCCCGGGACGACCTATAGTCTCAGGGATTGGCTCTCCCGAATGGTTAATTTCCCCTTTGTTAAGCCGTATCCCATCATATTTAAAACATACAGGAGACCTGATTTGTATTTTGAATGAGTTCCATAGGCAGCCTAACTACAACCTTGCAACGACAGATGTCGAGAGCCTGTACACCCGAATCCCTCACGATGCGGGTGTACAGGCTCCACTACAGTTTTTGTCCCAAACTTACAAGTCCCCTGAGTTTGTGGAATTTGTGACTGAGGCTTTAATGTTCATCCTTTCAAACAATACATTCCAGTATGACAGGGAGTGGTACAGACAGATCCTTGGCATGGCCATGGGGTCACCGACCTCATGCGCCTATGCTAATATCTTCTTCGTCATACTGAATAGCAATTGTGTGTTCATGACTCTAAATCCATTTGTGGGAAAAATAAAGCTATATCTGCGATTCGTGGATGAGCTCTTTATCTTCTGTGACTGGACAGAAAATGAGTTTAACCAGTTTGTAGAATATATGAACAACAACAATGGTGTAAATATGCGGTTTACGTCCCAGTTTGGTAGAGAACATCTAGAGTTCTATGATGTACAGACTTATATCGAACAAAACGCAATAATAACATCAGGCTTTAGAAAAGATCTTGCAAGAAATTCCCTTTTACATTACGAATCCTCCCCATGTCAAGCAAAGTATTCCCCTTAGCCAACTACTTAGGTTGAGAACGATTAACAGCAACAGCTCAAGGTATAATGAACAGGCAGATGAACTACAGAAACGGCTACTATAAAGGGGATATCCAACAAAAATAATAGAAGCGGCAAGGAAAAAAGCCGACGGCATTTCCAGAGAAATATTACTGAGAGAAAGAAAAAGGTAAATAAAGATAATTCAAGGATAGCGTTCTCCTTTGAGAATTCCCCTCTTAATAATGTAATAAAAAATGCCATCTATAATAATTGGAGTCTTTTGCAGAGTGATGAGAATCTTGCAGACTTAACTAGTGCTAAACCCATTATAGCATACAAGAAAAATAGAACCATTAGTGATCAACTGAAAAGGTTTAAACAGAGAAAAGTGGAGAAGAAGAAACATTGGCTGTCTGAACAGAGACCTACAGGCAATTTCTGGTGTGGGGCCTGTTCATTTTGCCACTTAAACTCAAAAGCAAAAGAAATAACACTAAATGGATATGTTAAAAAAGTGAAACAGTTAATAACATGTCGTTCATCTTATATTGTGTAGCATTAACATGTAAATGCGATCGTTTCTACACTGAAAAAACTAAACGTCCATTATTCCATCGGATACGTGAACATGCCCGATCCTTGAGAACCGTTGCAGGAACTCTGCGCTTCATCCAGCATATCAATGAGGTGCATAGAGGGGAAAAAGATGCCTTTTAGTTCAACAAGATTGAAAGGGTGGAGCATGCACCCGAAGAATGGAATAAAGATGAGCTGCTAATAAGAAAAGAAACCAGATGGATTCTGCATCTGGAAGCTATGGACCTAATAGGTCTGAATGACAGAACTGAATTAAATGCTCTGTTACAAGTCCCCCTGGTTTATTTTTAGATATGTTTTTAAATCACTCACCTGTGTGATGTTGTTTATACGTTGCTATGACTGCAGAGGGCAGGTGCTTTAGGACGTGTTTCAACTGACCCACGCGTGATGACGTGTGGGCCAGTTGAAGCGCAAGTCCAGTGCAAAACGGCACTGTTGCCCAGCAAGACACTCCTGCACTAGCGTCTGTCTGCACTTGATGTAAAAGAGGATCCGAAATAAACACACACCAAAGTATAACAGAGTGCTGAGTGCCCTGTGTTTTCTATCTTTGGAAGCATATTTTGGATGGACTGTCTGCATTTACAGTGAGCACAACCTTAAGCACAGTGTCAGCGTCCGTCCGCATGAGGTGCTTGAGCCCAACAGTGCCAAGTTTCTTTGTATAGAGATTGGGCATTTGTTTTATGCCTCCTGCTCAGTGAATAAAAGCTGGACTGAACACACAGTGCCACAAAAGAAAATGCCAGTTTGGACCAGGCTACAGAGAGAACCGAGAAGCAGGTGAGTGTCACAAGTAGCGCTTCAGCCAGACGTGTTGGCTGCGAGCGTGCTCCGGCCCCTTCCTCCCGTGCTGCTTCTGCCGCATTTGAACGCCGGGCTCTCACTCTCCGCATCTCTGTCCCCTCCACTGTTCTCTGCTGTCAGCACGTGCGCCCCTGCCTCCTAGGGCATGCGCGCCGGCTTCCTCAGATTTCAAGGGCCAGCGCACCATTGATTGGTGCTTGTCTGGTCCTGTGTCTATTTAACCCCAGACTTTCTTCTTGTCCTTGCCAGATCTTTGTGCTTACTAGCCCTACAAAAAGCATTTCAATTGTGTGTTGTCTACAGTGTTCCAGACCTCTTGCTTTGTGACCTTGCTCCTGTGCCGCCTGCCCTGACCTCTTGCCTGTCCAGAGTACGAGTTTGCCTCATCCTACCTGTGCCACGTAACACCTAAGCAGCCTGTGTGGACAAGTGGTATCAGGGGTAGCGACCTGGGTGCCGCTTTGCAGCGGGCTTTGGTGAAAACGAGCGGCACCTTAGACTTCTGTTACGCCGAGCGCTCCGGGTCCCTGCTCCTCCCCGGAGCGCTTGCGGCGTTCACCTCCATGCAGCGCCCCAGCGCTGCATTAATGTAACCGGCGGGGATGCGACCCGCGTAGCGAGACGCGCCCGCCTGCGGCTTGCATCCCAATCCCCTCACCTGTCCCGTCCTCCATCGGCTCAGTCCCGGCGCGCGCGGCCCTGCTCCCTAGGGCGCGCACACAGTGCGCCAGGCCCAATCAATACATCCACCTGTGTCCTCATTATAAAAACCCACTTCCCCTTCCTGGTATTGCCGAATCTCTTTGCCTCAGTGCCAGACCCTCTGCTGTTGCCCCTGACTACGATCCTTGCTGCCTGCCCTGACCTTCTGCTACGTCCGACCTTGCTCTTGCCTTGTCCCTTGTACCGCGCCTGTCTCAGCCGTCAGCTGGGGTTGAGTCGCTATCGTGTGGAACGACCTGGGGGTTACCTGCCGCTGCAAGTCCATCCCGCTTTGCGGCGGGCTCTGGTGAAAACCAGTAACCCCTTAGACTCTGTTCCCCTGGTACGGCCCACGTCATCACCCCACTGACACAGAGGATCCACCACCAGTATCCTCACTGCATATCCATCCGGACCCTGACAACTCCACTCCCTGGTATGGCCCACGCCATCATCCACACAGGTTCAGCACATTCACTGCTCCACTGCCATATCAGTAAGATCCGGCTATGGATCCCTGCCGGGATGCCTATGCATAATGTTACAGATATTTCCCCCATCGTGGCTCAACAGTCGCAACAGTTAGCTCATCAGGCGCAACAACTTAATCAGTTGTCTGCTATGATGCAACAGCTTCTTTCTGTTCATCAGCAACAACCGCAGCAGCCACAACCTGTTCCAGAGGCTCCTTCACTCCCTGCAGTTTCTTCCGGATCTAAACTTTGTTTATCCTTGCCTGCGAAGTATGAAGGAGATCCCAAATTGTGTAGAGGTTTTGTGACCCAGTGCTCAATGCATTTGGAACTCATGGTTGATCAGTTCCAGATGGAGCAAGATGAAGTGGCGTTTGTGGTCAGTCTGCTGTTTGGAAAAGCCCTGGCCTGGGCTACTCCTCTTTCAGATCATAATGATCCGGTGTCTTCTAACCTGCAGGCCTTTCTCTCTGAATTACGCAATGTCTTTAAAGAACCTGCACAGGTTTCCTCTGCCGAGACTACTTTACTGAACCTCCGCCAAGGGGACTCTTCAGTTGGCGATTACGCAGATCAATTCCGCACCTTAGCTTCCAAATTGCCCTGGAATGACCTGGCCTTGTGTGCTACATTCAAAAAAGGACTTTATAGTAGAATCAAGGACGTTCTCACTGCACGAGATTCTCCGTCTACCCTAAGTGAACTAATCCTTTTGGCCACCCAGATTGATGTGAGTTTTGCCGAGGCAGGAAGAACTTCGTTTGGAGAGGATTTCCCCGTCTGGCACCCGTGTTCCAACATCCTCCATTATCGTCTCCATTGCCTTCTGCCGAAGAGGCTATGCAGGTGGATCGAACTCGGCTAACACAGCAGGAAATAATCCGTCCATGCAGTGAGAATTTATGCCTCTATTTTGCCAGTCCGAAGCACTTTCTCAAAGACTGTTCTTTACATCCACAGCGTCCAGGAAACACTTGCACCTAGGGCACGTAGGAGAGGCGTCTCTGGGTGTGAATACTACCTTTCCTCCTTTGATCATGCTGGTCCAAGTCTATACCTCTTCTAAGACATCTTTCTTCGCCTCAGCATTTTTGTACTCAGGTTCCGCAGGAGATTTTATTGCTTCTTCCTTGGTCCATAAATATCGTCTCCCAGTGACTCGGCTTGCTAAGCCTTTGTATATCTCTTCTGTCAATGGAGAACACCTTAATTGTATGGTGCTTTTCCGCACTGAACTCTCATCATGCAAGCAGGTGTCTTACATAAGGAGAGGATTGAGTTCTACGTGCTTCCTCAGTGAACTTTGAAGCTTCTTCTTGATCTTCCTTGGCTTCAACGTCACACTCTGCAGCTCGACTAGAAATCTGGTAAGGTCACTCTTGGGGACCTTTTTGCCAAAACCACTGTCTTTAGTCTACTCAGCCTAAGACGGCCTCTTCCCCTCCTTCTGTGCCGAGCCTGCCTCTTCCTTATCAGGATTATTCAGATGTGTTCTGCGAAAAGCAGGCCGAGTCTTATCCACCACATCGTTCTTATGACTGTCCTATTGATCTACAACCTTGGACTATGCCTCCCAGGGGAAGAATTATATCCTTTGTCAGTCCCAGAGACACAAGCTATGGCTAAAGAGAACCTCCAAAAGGGTTTCATACGAAAATCCTCCTCCCCTGTCGGTGCTGGATTCTTCTTTGTCAGAAAGAAGGATGGTTCTCTCCGTCGTTGCATAGATTACCAGGGATTAAACAAAATCACGATCAAGAATCGCTATCCTCTACCTTTGATCTCTGAACTCTTTGTTCATCTACGGGGTGCCAAGATTTTCCCCAAATTGGATTTGCGGGGAGCATACAATCTCATTCGAATTTGTGAAGGAGATGAATGGAAGACAGCCTTTAATACCCGTGATGGACACTTTGAGTCTCTCGTGATGCCTTTTGGCTTTTGTAACACTCCTGCTGTCTTTCAGGAATTCGTTAATGACATCTTCCGTGATTTACTTTATACATGTGTAGTGGTGTATCTTGATGATATTCTGATTTTCTCGTCCAATTTGGAGAAGCATCGCTCTCATGTCCGACAGGTTCTTCAGTGCCTCAGGGAAAATCATTTCTATGCCAAGCTTGAGAAATGCCTATTCGAGAGATCAAGTCTTCAATTTCCTGGTTACATTGCCTCCAACCAAGGTTTGCAGATGGACCCTGAAAAGTTGTCTACAGTTTTGGACTGGCCTCGACCTTCTGGCCTTCGAGCTATACAATGCTTTTTGGGCTATGCCAATTATTATCGTCAGTTCATTCCACATTTTTCTTTCTTGGTCGCCCCGATTGTGGTTCTCACGAAATAGAACTATAATCCTAAGTCTCCTGAAGCCAAAAAGGCCTGAGAAACCCTTCTTTTTGGAGGTAGATGCTTCATCCCTAGGAGCTGGAGCTGTCTTGACTCAAAAAATTTCCAAGGGCAAAACTGTTACCTGTGTTTTTTTCTCCAAGCCATTTTTGCCAGCAGAGAGGAACTACACTATCGGAGATTGGGAACTCCTCGCTATTAAGCTTGGCTTAGAAGAGTGACAACATCTATTGGAGGGTTCTTCTCATCCAGTCAGCATCTATACGGATCATAAGAATCTCTTATATCTTCAGTCTACTCAGTGCCTGAACCCTCGGCAGGCTAGATGGTCTCTTTCCTTTTCCAGGTTTAACTTCTTTATCAAATTCCGTGGAGTGGATAAGAATGTCCGAGCCGATACCCTCTCTAGGTCCTCCGATGTGGCTGGGCTGGATTCCACTCCATGGCATATTGTACCACCTGAGCATTTGATTTCTGCAGCTCCAGTTGACCTCCAGCAGTTTCCACCTGGGCGATCCTTCGTGCAACCTCAACTGAGACATAGTGTTTTGAACTGACATTCTTCTTTACTGGCTGGACATTCAGGATTACGGAAGTCCTTCCAGTGAATCTCTCGGCATTATTGGTGGCCACACCTAGAACACGATGTCACAGATTTTGTCCATTCCTGTGTTATCTGTGCTCGAGACAAGACTCCACGGCAGAGACCTGGAGGACTCCTTTGCTTATTCTGGAAACTCCATGGTCTCACATTGCTATGGGCTTTGCCACCTTCCTGTAACACTACGGTCATCTAGGTGGCTATTGATCGGTTCTCTAAGGTGACTCATTTCATTACTTTACCCGGTCTTCCATCTGCTCCTAGGCTGGCAAAAAAATTTCTTCAACATATCTTTCGCTTACATGGCCTTCCTACTCACATCATTTCAGATCGTGGGGTGCAATTTGTTTCCAAGTTCTGACAGTCCCTCTGTTCATGTCTAAAAATCAAGCTGGATTTTTCTTCTGCTTATCATCCCCAGACCAATGGCCAGGTAGAAAGAGTATATCAAATCCTGGAAGATTATCTTCATCATTTTGTCTCGGCCCGACAGAACGATTGGGTCGATCTCTTAACCTTGGCGGATTTCTCCTACAACCACAAAGAGTCCAGGAGAGTCTACATTCTTTGTAGTCTACGGTCATCTTCCTTCTGGCAGGAGACCGGGCGTTCTTTGCTTCATGCCTCCTCCCATATGAAATCTCAGGCGGATAAGAAGAGAAGGCCTCCTCCGACTTTTTCTTCTGGCAACAAGCTCTCCTACAAATACATCCATTTTAGGGTTTCCAGCTACAAATTGGGCCCTCGATTCCTGGGACCATTCAAAATTTTGCAAAAAATGTATCCAGTTTCATACAAGCTCCGTCTGCCTTCCTCCCTATGTATTCCAAATTCTTTTCACGTCTCCCTTCTCAAGCCAATTGTTATTAATCGGTTTTCAAAAAAAGATATTGTTTCCACTCCCGTGTCTGGTTCTTCTAATGTCTTAATGAAGTTAAGGAGATTCTGGTGATGAAGACTGTAAGAGGGAGACATTATTTTCTATGGACTGGAAGGGTTTCGGTCTGGAGGAAAGGTCCTGGGAGCCGGAGAAGGATATCTTGGACCACGACTTGGTCCGAAACTTTTTAAGGTCCAAAACGAGGGGAGACCTAAGGGGGGGTGGGGTACTGTCACAAGTAGCGCTGCAGCCAGATGTGCTGGCTGTAAGAGCACTCCAGCCCCGTCCTCCCGTGTTGCTTCTGCACCCGCATGTGAATGCCCGGCTCTCACTCTCCTCTCCACATCTCTGTCTCCTCCACTATTCCCTGCTGTCAGAGCGTGCACACACCCCTCTTAGGGCGCGCGCTGGCTTCCTGAGATTTAAAGGGCCAACACACCATTGATTGGTGCTTGTCTGGTCCTGTGTCTATTTAACCCCACACTTCCTTTCTGTCCTTGCCAGATCTTTGTGCTCACTAGCCCTAGAGAAAGCATTTCAGTTGTGTGTTGTCTACAGTATTCCAGACCTCTTGCTTTGTGACCTGACCTTGCTCCTGTGCCGCCTGCCCAGACCTCTTGCCTGTCCAGACTGCCTGTGCCATGTAACACCTCAGCAGCCTGTGTGGATGAGCCGTATCAGGGGTAGTAACTTGTGTGCCACCAGTCACAGCAAGTCCATACCGCTTTATGGTGGGCTCTGGCAAAAACCAGTGGCACCTTAGACTCCGCTCCCTGGTACAGCCCACGCCATCATCCACACAGGTTCAGTGGATTCACTGCTCCACTGCCGTTTCAGTGAGTATTATAACCCTTAGGTAAGTCCACAACATTTAGAGGCTAAGCGTCCAGACATACAGAGCATGCCTGACTGCTCAGTAAGTACAGGAACAAGGACTCTAGATTTACCAAAAGCAAATAAAAAAATTGAGTTTAAATAAATCCGAATTATTTGTAAAATTGTTAACAAAATCGATTTGCCTACCACTACCTGTAACTGTTTTTATTTTCAAGTGTGAGAGAAACCAGCAAACATACTGTGCCATCTAGAGTGGCTTTAATCATTCAGCTTAAGCGCCTCTGTGTAAGGGTATGTTCACATGGTGAAATTTTGCCAAAATTCCCCTGCAATTTTCACAAGACGGAATTTCTCCAATTCTGCAGAAATTCCGGAATTCCGGAAATCCAGCCAAGTAAACATACCCTAAGAAGATTAACTACTGCTCCACTAGAATGTCTGCACCAACATTGTAGTAGATTGTGGCTCCCTTGCACACAACATGATTTGAAATGTCATTACTTTCTGATAATAGTGTAATAGTGGTGGTAATGTATCTAGATCCAGTCATCCAGGACCTTCTTCTTAAATAACATTAGCACAGAATTGAAGTTCCGTGCACTCCTTGGTGTGGGGTTAACTATTCTTGAGTAGCTATTTGTGTCTCTCTGCACAAATTGCACAATAATCGACAGGAATAAAAACTAACTAGCATAAAGACTGCTAGGCGGAGAAGGAGACCTGGAGATGCTAGACTTAACTTTGGTCATCAATTAAACAAATCCTGACAATCAGGTGCAAACTAGGTATATTTTGGCAGGGCCATATTAGTCATAGATCTGGTGTTAATGTAAACTATTAGATTATACATTTAGGGGGCAGAAAAGGGGAGGTAGCTTTACTACCAGAGGAAAAAAGGAAGGCTATAATAGCTGCAAGCATAAACAAAGCATAAACTAAAAACTAAAGGCTTTGTGTAGAGCAACTATAACATACGGAGAAAAAAATATTGTATATTATACCTTGTTCCAAAACACCAAGTAAGGTGACTGCACCCAACAGGACTATATTGTGTAACATTGTGGTCCGAAGACACAAGGATGTACAGTTGGTGTTCTGAGGAGGTGATATGAGTTGGCGCTGAAAGCCTTTTCAGTCTTCACACTAAAAGATATAAGTGATACAAAGATTAGGATCTTGAATCTTGATTTTGAAAGGTTGTTCAACTATAAAGTTGGCCGTGCAATGTTTTAGCTGACAAATGAATCAATATTAGAAAACCAGAAACTTTTTATTGGCCAAAGAGAGAGATACTCAGGCATGTTGGAAATTCTTAAATTTATGAAATCCTTATTTGTTAGAGAAAATTGTAAAATGTCCCACAAACCTAAACAAGAGGGACAACTATGGGGTCTACAGAGATAAAGGCATGTCTGCCACAAAAGATGACACTATTATGAATGTTCACGGGGTTCATGGGCTTGATGTTACGCCTCTGCCTAAAGCTTGTCCTTCTTATCCTATTATTCATGGTGCCAATTGGCATAAAAGTGAAAGTGTCCTGGACTCATATGAATTAGGGGATTTCCTCCTTGCAGAAATAGCTTATGTTCTTATCACTCACAATTAAGATCTGAGTCCAGTTCTTTGCCAGGAAATAAAGAGGTGACCTTCCTGTAAACCAGGGCAAGGACGTAGGAAATATCAACGCTAAAGCAACAGAATGGGATATGTTTTCTCCTGCTGCTTTGTTGCCGACTATATATACAGTTGAAACCAGAAGTTTACATACACTATATAAAAAGACACATACTGTATGCATGTTTTTCTCACTATGTGACATGAAATCACAATAAACCTTACCCGTTTTAGGTCAATTAGGATTACCAAAATTATTTATATTTGCCAAATGCTAGAATAATGAGAGAGAGAGCGAGATAATTTTTTAAGGCATTTTTAATTACTTTCTGTTCATTAATAGGTATTTTAATATTTCTTGATGTTTGTTCTATATAACACTTGCCGCAAGGACATTGTAAAGGGGTTGTGCGCTGCCCTGACTTTCGGAGCTCCGATCACAGCGTCCAGAAGTTCGTTACTCCGAGCGCTGTGTGCGGGCTTCCGTGTTCGCGGTCGCGCCCCCTTCCCATAGACTGTCGTTGAGGGGGCGGGCGAGACGTCACGAGGGGGCGGGCGAGACGTCACGAGGGGCTGGGCGTGACGTCACGCCCGGCGGCCGCGAACATGGAAGCCCGCACACAGCGTTTGGAGTAATGAACTTCCGGACGCTGTGAGCGGAGCTCCGAAAGTCAGGGCAGCGCACAACCCCTTTAATAAATAAATTACGTTATTAGAATTGCGAGTAAAAAAGCCTTTAACATGAATTTTATGACCTTTAGTGGGATGATGGATAACCTCCCCTCCCCTTATATAGGACAAACATCAAGAAATATTAAAATACGTATCAATGAACATAAAGCAGCAATAAGAAAAGCTTTAAAAAATGAACAGGATGTGTCGGAAATAATATCTAATAAATACGGTGAAACTACAGTTGCACAGCATTTTAAAGAACAAGGTCATCAAATAGCAGAATTGCAGTGGCAAATTTTAGAACAGGTTACTGTTCACACTAACGAAAATCTTAATCGAAAACGCTTGCTTCAAAGAGAAACCTTTTGGGTTACAGAACTTGAAACATTAGTGCCGAAAGGTATGAATGAACATTGCAATTTTAATGTATTTCTGTAAGATCCATTATGCTGTCTAGCTGTATAAGAATTGTAGCTATACGTGCACTTTGATACTATGAGAAGCTTTGCTAATTACAAGCAGTCAATGCACATGAATAAGAGGGTCCGCCCCTGAAACGTTGTGCCATGACTAATGAAACTACAGAAAATGCTGCTATTTTCTGCTGCTAAAATGCTGTTATAAAGGTCCTGCGAGACAAGCCGTTGTGCAATATGAAAAAAAGGAATTAAAGCCAGAAGTATTTTACCAATGAAACCGTGAGTTATGTCTTGAATTTCAACTCACATGCTGTGATTTAACATAGTTGGCGTGCAGTCAGTTTAGCCCTACATATGTGTATTACTCTGGACAAAATTATTGGCACCCTTTCAAAATTGTGGAAAAATAAGATTTTTTCAAGCATGTGATGCTCCTTTAAACTCACCTGGAGCAAGTAACAGGTGTGGGCAATATAAAAAATCACACCTGAAAGCAGATACAAAGGAGAGAAGTTCACTTAGTCTTTGCATTGTGTGTCTGTGTGTGCCACACTAAGCATGGACAACAGAAAGAGGAGAAGAGAACTGTCTGAGGACTTGAGAACCAAAATTGTTGAAAAATATCAACAATCTCAAGGTTACAAGTCCATCTCCAGAGATCTACTGTAGATTTGCCTTTGTCCAAAGTGTGCAACATAAACAAGACGTTTGCAACCCATGGCACTGTAGCTAATCTCCCTGGGCGTGGACGGAAGAGAAAAATTGATGAAAGGTATCAATGCAGGATAGTCCGGATGGTGAATAAGCAGCCTCAAACAAGTTCCAAAGATATTCAAGCAGTCCTGCAGGCTCAGGGAGCATCAGTGTCAGCGCGAACTATCCATCGACATTTAAATGAAATGAAACGCTATGGCAGAAAAGGCAGGAGGACCCCACTGCTGACACGGAGATATAAAAAAGCAAAAATAAACTTGAGTAAGCCAAAATCCTTCTGGGAAAACGTCTTGTGGACAGATGAGACCAAGATAGAGCTTTTTGGTAAAGCACATCATTCTACTGTTTACCGAAAACAGAATGAGGCGTACAAAGAAAAGAACACAGTATCTATGGTGGAGGTTCAATTATGTTTTTGGGGTTGTTTTGATGCCTCTGGCACTGGGTGCCTTGAATGTGTGCAAGGCATCATGAAATCTGACTATTACCAATGGATTTTGGGTCACACTGTACAGCCCAGCGTCAGCAAGCTGGGTTTGCATCCGAGATCTTGGGTCTTCCAGCAGGACAAAGACCCCAAACATACATCAAAAAGCACCCAGAAATGGATGGCAACAAAGTGCTGGAGAGTTCTGAAGTGGCAGCAATGAGTCCACATCAAAATCCCATTGAACATTTGTGGAGAGATCTTAAAATTGCTGTTGGGAAAAGGTGCCCTTCCAATAAGAGAGACCTGGAGCAGTTTGCAAAGGAAGAGTGGTCCAACATTCCGGCTGAGAGGTGTAAGAAGCTTATTGATGGTTATAGGAAGCGACTGATTTCAGTTATTTTTTCCATAGGCTGTGCAACCAAATATTAAGTTAAGGGTGCCAATAATTTTGTCCAGCCAATTTTTGGAGTTTGGTGTGACATTATGTCCAATTAGCATTTTTCCTCCCTTTTTTCATTTAGTTCCAATACACGCAAAGGGAATAAACACATGTATAGCAAAACATGTGTTACTGCAATCCTTTTCTGTGTGAAATATTTAATTTTCTTGAAAAATTTCAGGGGTGCCAACATTTACGGCCATGACTGTACATTTCATTAGTATTTGGTAGCATTGCCCTTAAACTGTATGACTTGGGTCAGTCGTGTGATGTCCCAGTATGGGATATGCTCCTACATTCCTGTCTGGTTGAGTCCCTGTATGTCCTCAGGGATCACCTGCAGTGTTCCCCCATAATGTGTATAAGTTATATATTAAGGGTAAAGGACCTTTCATGTGGTCACGTGATTGTTAGTCACATGATAAGGGTTGTCACATGTTCAAGTCATATGTTTTGTTACCCAGAGAGCACCAGGTGACCTGCAGTTGCTCCTTGCTCAGCCCCCTTTATAAGAGGGGGGGGGGGTACTACAATCTCTATCTGGTGTTTCACTTTCTGCTGAGGTCAAGTCTAGTCCAGATGTCTCAGTGCCAGTGCCCAGTACATCTGGAGGCCTCATGCCTAAATTGCAGCCACAGATATGTATGTCAAGTCATTTTTGTCTGCCATCAATATCTTTAGTCAACTCAAGCAGTGGCGTTGCTAGGGTTGGTGTCACCCGGTGCGGTAGAAAATGGTGTCACCCCATACCCCCCCCCCCCCAGTAAGTTTTTAGCCTGTTGTGACAGACACCACTGTTGTAGCGCATTGTGAGAAATCCCAGTATAATAATCAGATATACCAGTTGCCACAGAATAGGAAAGTGTTAAAGAAGTTTTCACCATTTAAATATACAGCTCCCAGAATTAAGCAGATTTTAAAATTACTTCTGTTTAAAATCTTAATCCTTACAGTACTGATAAGCTGCTGTATTCTCCACAGGAAGTTGTGTAGTTCTTTCCAGTCTGTCCACAGTGCTCTGTCTGTCCATGTTAGGAACTGTCCAGCACTTAGACGGATCCCTCCAAGGAACAGCCCAGGATAGAGGCAGCGCACAAGACTTCAAAGGTTAAATGGTTTATTTACCCAGCATGCAACGCGTTTCGCTGGATAACCAGCTTCATCAGGCATGTTGAGGGTAGAGACACATAAGGTATTTATACACAACAGTTAACCCGCACATTGCTGGAATAAAAGCAATAGGCAGGAGCACATAAAACACACACATAGAAACTAGTGAAATAAAAAATTATATATATCACATAACTAACTAAAAGAAATTAGATCTAAATATAAATAAAGTATAAAATATATAAAAAAACATATAATATATCAATATATTTGTAATGTATTTATAATATGATAATAGAGGGCAAGTCAAGTTACACAGCGTTCTCAATCATCTCATTTAAACCACCAGGGAAAAGGGAACCAAGTGAAAAAATCCAGTATGATTCTCTATTAATTAACCTTTGGAAACGATTTTTTATAATGGATGGTATAACTTCAATGATTTTTAATTTTAGACAGTCAAAATTCCCTGAATGGATTTGACATATATGTCGTGAGACACTGTGTAGCATGAATTGCCTTCCCACATTGGACCGATGTTTATTCATGCGGGACCGCACCGTCTGAACGGTGCGGCCCACATACTGCAAACCGCAAATACAAGATAAAAGGTAAACCGCATAGCTGCTTTCGCAATCATGCGTTCCCTTAATCCGAAAGACATTTTTCGAAATATTACAAACAAAATTGTCACCTTTTTCTATCATGACAAGGTACAACGACAAGAGGACTTGATAATTGATAAAACTGTTGCGAATAACATTGAGAAAGAAATTATAAATCTTACAATTGATAAATGTAAAAATAAAACTGTTGCGAATAACATTGAGAAAGAAATTATAAATCTTACAATTAATAAATGTAAAAATAGTAAAAAATCCAATAAGAATTATAGTCACAATTTTGTCACCAATTTTAATTGCGCAGCACCCAAGATAAAAACAATACTTAATAAATATTGGTACATATTAAAAGGTGATCCGATTCTTAAAGATATTTTGTCTGACCACCCAGGTGTCACATTCCGCAGATCACAAAATCTGCGAAATCTGGTGGCCCCTAGTGATGGTCTGAAGAACAATCGTTTTGTTACATCTAATCGTGTAGGACAGGATAATGGTACCATCCCTTGTGGAAAAATGAGATGTAAATGTTGTATCATGATAGAAAAAGCACAGAGCACTGTGGTCAGACAGAAAATAAATTATTATAGATGGCTCCTCACTATGTCAGCGCATTCTCATCCTCTATATGAAAACAAGTATTATTATAAACCTGCCAGACACTGTATCCTCAAAATATAATACTACTATACACTATACTCTCTGATTATAAACCTTCCATACACCATACCCACTGAATATAATACTACCACACACTGTATACTCTGAATATAATACCAACACATACTGTACACTCTGAATATAAATCTGCCACATACTGTGCCCTCTGAATATAATACCGCCACACACTGTACCCTCTGAATATAATACTACCACCCACTGCGCCCATTGAATATAATACTACCACAAACTGCGCCCTCTGAATATAAATCTGCCACATACTGTACCATCTGAATATAAATTTGCCACATAATTTACCCTCTGAATATAAATCTGGTGGTGTTGCTGGTGGATGATGGGGGTGCTAGTACTGGGGGGGTGTTGCTGGAGGATGATGAGGGTGCTACTTGCCATCCCCCCTGGCAGTATCACCCCCATCATCCATCGGCAGGATACTCCTCCTGGCAGGAGCACCCCCATCATCCACCATCAGGATCTGCTGATGGAGGTGCTGCTGCTGGGGGGGGTTGCTGGTGGATGACAAGGGTGCTACTGCCAGGGGGGGAGCATTAGGTAGGCAGCAGTTCCCCCACTTAAGGTAGGTAGCAGTTCCCCTACATTAGGTAGGTAGCAGTTTCCCCACATTAGGTAGCATAGATTCCCCACATTTGGTACCAGTTACCCCACATTAGGTAGTAATTTCCCCACATTAGGTAGCAAAGATCCCCCACATTAGGTAGCACAGATTCCACACATTAGGTAGCACAGATTCCACACATTAGGTAGCACAGATTCCCCACATTAGGTAGCAGTTTTCAAACATTATGTAGCAGTTTTCCCACATTATGTAGCAGCTTTCGCACATTAGGTAGCAGTTTTCCAACATTAGGTAGCAGTTTCCCCACATTAGGTAGCATAGATTCCCCACATTTGGTAGTAGTTTCCCCCCATTAGGCCGCAGGTTCCCTTGCATGTTCCCCACAATAGGTCAAAGTCTCCCCACATTAGATCGCTGGTTCAAACAAACCTCCCCTCCCCCCACACAAAAAAAACACACACACAGATAGATAGAGAGAGAGAGACACACACACACAGTCAGAGAGACACACACTCACAGACAGAGTCACACACAGTCACACACACACACAGTCACACGCAGTCACACACACACACACACAGTCACACGCAGTCACACACACAGAGTCACACACAGACATAGAGTCATACACAGACAGAGAGCCACACACAGAGATAGCGACAGACCGACACACACACACACACAAACACACACTCACAGACAGAGAGTCACACACACACACATTCACACACACAGAGTCACACACAGTCACACACACAGACAGAGAGTCGCACAGACAGAGAGTCACACACACAGAGAGTCAGAGAGTCACACACACACAGAGTCACACACACACACAGTCACACACACACAGTCACACACACAGAGTCACACACACACAGAGACACACAAACCGAGATAGAGTGAGACAGACACACTCACCCATCCAGCGCAGCGCTCCTTCTCTCCGGGCGCTCTGCGAGTGACATCACATCCTCCTGCACGGCCCTGCGGAGTGACGTCGGGCCGGCGCAACAGAAGATGTGGGGGCGTAGGCCGGTTCACTGTGCAGGTGACGGGGGTACTACTAGTACGGAGACAGCGCAAGTGAGGCCGGGGGGGGTTCTATTACAGAGACAGCGCAAGTGATGACGGGGGGGGGCTCACTAGTACAGAGACAGCGCAAGTGAGGACCGGGGGCGTACCTGGTGTCACCCCATCAGGATGGTGTCACCCGGTGCGGGCCGCACCCCCCACACCCTGGACGCAACGTCACTGAACTCAAGTCACTTATAGTCAGCGTGGCTGTGCTAGAATCTGTCAAGTCACTGCAAGTCCCAGCAAGCTGCGAAGTCCCTTGTGTTACTGGTCACCTCTCTGGGACCCTTACTACCCTGTAAAGACTGTTAGACCTTGTCAACTTCAGTAAAGCTACCGTTAACCTTAACCTGGCCTGGGACTATTATTTACCCCTGCCTAACCTAGGAGTAATGGGATTACCTTTGGGTGGTTGCATAGGCAAACCATGCCCTGGCGTCCCAAACACTAAGGGGTTAACACCATCTAGCCCTGGGCAACACCATCTGCCCCTACACCTCACATCACACCCCAGTGGCTCACCACAGTCTTTTAAATATACTTCTCACAACAGCTGGTAGGCCCATTCCTCCTGACAGAACTGGTGTATCTGAGCCATGTTAGTAAGTCACCTTGCTCGCACCTGTCTTTTCAGCTTTGTCCATACATGTTCAAAAGTATTGAGAGCAGGGCTTTGTTATGGCCACTCCAAAACATTGACTTTGTTATGCTTAAGCCGTCTTTGTAACCAGTTTGACAGTATGCTTTGTCCATTTGGAAGACCCATTTACACCCAAGCTTTAACTTCCTGGCTAATGTCTTGAGATGTTGCTTCAGTACAGTGGTTCCTCAACATACAATTTGCTTCCAGGCGGACCATCGTTTGTTGAAACCAACATAAGTTGAGGAATTCGTACCATAGATTATACTCACATGTCCCCACCACTCCAGTCTGTCAGTTCGCCACTCCGGTCTGTCATTTTGCCACTCCACTGCTGCCGCTGCCCTGCACAGTCACTCTCTGTTGCCGTCATCACGTTGCCGCTCACACTGCCCCTATTGGACGACGGGGCAGCGTGAACGGCGACGTGATGACGGTGACAGAGAACGAGGGTGCAGGGCAGCGGCTGCAGTGGAGCGGCAAAATGACGGACCGGAGCGACGGGGACATGTAAGTATCATTCAGTGGGGCACATGGGGCACATCAAATGGCTATCCGGTGGCAGCTGAAGCAGTCAGTGCTGCCAGCACATGTTGATACAGGACTCGTTTCACTCTGGATAATGACACAATCTTGCCAGCTTCTGCCAGCATCTTTACAAGGTCTTTTGCTTTTGTTCTTGGGTAGATATGCACATGTCGGACCAAAGCACGTTCATGCACGTCTCCTTCCTGAGCGATATGATGGCTGGACATTCCCATCTTGTTTATACTTGCATATAATTGTTTGTACAGATGAACGAGAAGCCTGCAGGTATCTGGAAATTGCACCCAAGGATGACCCAGACTTGTGCAAGTCCACAATTCTCTTCTTGATATCTTGGCTGATTTCTTTAGACTTTCCAATCATGTTAGACACAGAAGCAAGGTTTCTATTGTGTATTAAAGGGGTTATCCTGGAATAGAAAAACACAGCTAATTTCGTTCAAAAACAGCTCCCCGTCTGTCTACAGCTTGGATGTGGTTTTACAACTTGGCTCCATTTACTTCAATGGCACTGAGCTGCAGAACCACATCTAACCTGGAGAAAGACGGAGAGCTGTTTTTGAAAGAAAGTAGCTGTGTTTTTCTATTCCTTGATAACTCCTTTAAAATACATCCACAGGTGTATCTCTAATTAACTCAGATGTTGCCAATAAACCCATCAGAAGCTTCAAAAGACATGAAATCATCATATGGTCTGTCCCAAATTGTTTAACCCCTTAAGGATGGACCCACTTTTTACCTTAATTACCAGGCTCTTTGAATGGTAATATCTTCAGAACGCTTTTTTTGAGCAGAGCAATTCTGAGATATTTTTTTTCGTGACATTTTGTATATAAGTGGTGCATTTTTGTTGACACATGCAGCATTTTTTGTTAAAAACTTCAAAATATTGTGAAAAACTGGAAAATTTCTTCCTTTTTTTATTTTATATAGAGTACACTGTGTGGTAAAAGTGATGTTATATTTATTCTGTGGGTCAGTACGATTATGGCGATACCCATTTTATATAGCTTTCTATGTTCTTTTTCCTTTTCTGAGCAAAATTCTTTTTCTGCCATTCATTTTCCAACAGTTGTAACTATTTTATTTTTCGTCCGACACCATTGAGTAAGGGCTTATTTTTAGCGGGATGAGTTGTACTTTTTATTGGTATAATTTTTGTGCTATGTGCTACCTTTTCATCTTTTTTATTCCGCTATTTGTAGGTAAATTGGCAAATTTTGCGCTTTTTTTTTTTTTTTTTTTACGCCGTTCACCGTGCGGGATAATTTACATTATAGTTTTATAGTACACGTCATTACAGAGATGGCAATACCAATTATGTATATGATTTGTGTTTTTGATCTTTTTTGGTGATAATACAGAGCTTTTATTGGGAAAGGAGCTTTTTTATTTTTTTTTTACACTACTTTTATTGAAGAACTTTTTATTTTATTTTTTACACTTTTTACAGGTTATACTATGCTGGAATACATTTGTAGTGCAGCACAGTATGACCTGATGAGCTGCACACCCTACAGCCTGTGCGATCCAGCCTCTGGCTGGATCTAACAGGCTTCCGTAGCAGGCAGACAGGAGGTCATGATCTGACCTCCTGCTGACATAGCAACCAACGGCGAACCGAGATCGTATCGCGCCGCCGCCGTTGGAGAACAGGGGGAGAGCGCTCCCACTGTCAACACCATAGACAGGCATAGTAATCCTAGTGTATGTAAACTTTTGACTTTTGCAGAAGGTAATACAAATGCCTTTAAAAATGCGCTCATTATTCTGGCATTTGGCAAATATAAATATTTTGGTAATCCTAATTGAGCTAAAACAATAAGGTTTATTCTGATTTTATGTCAGATGAAAGATGTGAGAAAAACATGCATATGTGTGTTTTTATATACTGTAGTGTATGTAAACTTCTAGTTTCAACTGTACTATATCATTAATCCCTACTACATTTATATAATAGGGTATATTAACTGCATATTATAGGATATGCAGGAATACATGGAGGCCCTGGGGTGAGCATCTTTGCTTTGCAGCACTGGATCCAGGAATTAATGCCAACCAAACTCAGCACAACATGGAGTTTGTATGTTCTCCCTATGTATGTGCGGGTTTCCTTCCAATTCTCTGGTTTCCCCCCCACACACACTTACTCTCTATGGCATCCAAAAGAACTTCTGCCCCTAGATATAATTACAGAGAGAAGACGGTACCTTCTCTACTTTCTATTCGGTACAGTAAAAAAAACATTTGTGATATAAT
This sequence comes from Hyla sarda, assembly GCF_029499605.1. Lineage (NCBI taxonomy): Eukaryota > Metazoa > Chordata > Amphibia > Anura > Hylidae > Hyla > Hyla sarda. The sequence continues at coordinate 384,676,994 of NC_079192.1, read as the reverse complement.
TTATAAGTACTTGGCCACTTTATATACAGATCCATCTCTATCCTAATGCATTGTACCCCCCAGTGGGAGTAATCAGTGGAGAGGTGGACAATAACTTGTGAATGCAGAGCTGTTCGCGACTAGAGGAGCCAGTGCTTGCCCCGATCATTGCATGTGGGCAAAACCCCACCCCCGCACCATGTCCAATAGCTGCATGATGTTACCAATGTTGAGGCGAGATCCCGCATCTATTGGTCATCATGTGTGGGTGTGGTTTTGCCTGCAGCCGATAGCAGGATAAGAACTCCCGCTGGATTTCTGACCATTACCCCCCGCTCCCGCAAGGTGTCTGTTCCACTTCCGCCTGATCCCGCAAACATTATGTCACAGCTTTTAGAACCCCCTGAGGAAGTCGCTTGCGACGGAACGCACGGGGTTCTCGTGGCCCCGTTCCTACTCTACCATCTGTACCGCTGGCTCTCCCGATAGGCTACTGTGGTTTGTGTGCAATGATGCTTATATTAATACATATTTTTTCTGTGGCTGGGCTTTATCTATTATGATTATGTATGTGCAGTATTGAACCATTACAATTTGAACATATTTACTGTTGGTATTATCACACCGTAGAATTGGGGGCCTGATATACGTATTTACTATACTGTGAAGCAGGACGGGGCCACTTCCTTGGGAGTGGGGGTTCATGGCCCTGCTCCAAGATTGTGTTGTGACTCTTAGAGAGCATTTTTACTGTTTTTAACTGTCTTCTTTGTGATCAAATCATGTATATGTATCTTTGATATTGAATAAAGTACTTATTAATTTATATAATCATATACTTAGTGGTGTGCACTTTTATTCAGCGATTGTTTTTCTTGGAGAGCTTTTAGAGAAAGTACCCCCTGTGCTATTTCATTACCCCCATAGAACTGCAATGATCTGTATAATCTGCGCTTGATTGATAAAGCCTGCTCCAGGCAGCCTCTATCAATTACAGAGCCGTGGCTGGGACAGGAAGAGAGGTTAGCCCTCCGGCTACCTTTACAGTGGATCTCCTCCTACAGGACTTGCTCCACGGCATACAGCAGCTGTTAAGTACTGGAAGGATTGAGTTTTTTTTATAGTAGAGGTAATTTCCACATTTGTATAAATTTATGGCTCCAGTACATTTAAAAATATATTTTTTTTTTTCTCCTGAAAATCTCTTTAGTTTTCTCATCACACAGGTTTCTCCCAGAAGCAACTAGAAGCATTGGGGTGAAGCCAGATAGTCCAGACCTCGCTACCAAAGGGCAGGAACAAACCATTAAGTCCAGCCTTGGTCAGGGAAGGAGAAGGAGGTGTAGTATGGCATGGCCCAGACAGACCACAAGTAAAGTTTAAAGGAGTACTCCAGTGGGAAACAATTTATTTAAATCAACTGGTGAAAAAAAAAAAAGTTACATCCATTTGTAAACTACTTCTATTTAAAAATCTTAATCCTTCCAGTAGTTATCAGCTCCTGTATGCTCCAGAGGATGTTGTATAGTTCTTTTCTGTCTGACCACAGTGCTCTCTGCTGACACTTCTGACCGTGTTAGGAACTGTCTAGAGCAGGAGAGGTTTGCTATAGGGATAGCAGAGAGTACTGTGGTCAGACAGAAAAGAACTGTACAATGTCCTCTGTAGTATACAGCAGCTGATAAGTACTGGAAGGATTAAGATTTAAATAGAAGTGATTTACAAATCTGTTTAACTTTTTGGCACCAGTAGATTTAAAAAAAAAAAAAACATTTTACCACTGGAGTACCCCTTTAAGCTTAGTTAGTCCTGGTTCTAGTTTCATGTCTCCACCAGAAGCTAGTACTTTAAAATAATCAGCTACGTAAGTATCCTGCCTGGGACAAGCACAGTGGAATCTTCATGGCATTGTGCTTAGCACTACAACACGCAGAAACTACTACTTTATATCCGTCCCTGAGAGGGAGAGAATCATCCAAATCCAGAAAGGAATGAATTGACCATGTTCCCTCCTGGTCCTGCAAATACTGGTCTCTTGGTAAGAATCAGTACAACTTCCACATCATGAGTCCTGCTGCCCTACACCCTGCAATAGGGTACTGTAGTACAAAACCATAAGTTTCTTCCAATCTGCTACCATGGGGAGCCTGTTAAGGTCCCTCCTTAAGTTACGCAATATTTGGACTGTTTCCATAATTAAATTCTGCCCCTAGACATCTTATCCCCTATCATAAGGATAGGGGATAAGATGTCAGATCGCCGCGGTCCCGCTGCTGGGGAGCCCCGGGATCTCCGCTGCGGCACTGCGCTATCATTACAGCACAGAGCGAGTTCGCTCTGCACGTAATGACTGGCAATACAGGGGCCGGAGCATCGTTACGTCACGGCTCCGCCCCTCGTGACATCACAGCCCGCCTCTTTCAATACAAGTCTATGGGAGGGGGCGTGGCGGTCATCACGCCCCCTCCCATAGACTTGTATTAAGGGGATGGGCCGTGATGTCACGAGGGGCGGAGCCATGATATCACACTGCTCCGTCCCCTGTATCGCCCGTCATTACGCACAGAGCGAACTCGCTCTGTGCTGTAATGATAGCGGGGTGCCGCAGCGGGGATCCCGGGGATCCCCAGCAGCGGGACCGCTGCGATCTGACATCTTATCCCCTATCCTTTGGATAGGGGATAAGATGTCTAGGGGCGGAGTACCCCTTTAACTCTATCTGCTAGAGGAGTGAATTTAATCCTATCCACCTTAAGAGATCTGTTTTCAGCTTACAAGGACACAAAACCACATCTCCCCCCCCCCCCCCCCCCCCCCCAAAAAAAAAGAAGCAAACTTTGCACTGTAAACCTCTACTAATGTGCCTTCGAAGACAACCGTCTGCAGATGGGTATATGTTCCTTCTGGAGAGATATCTGGTTTGGTATATATTCCCAATCAGTTTCCAAGACTCATAGTTGGAGTAAAACACTGCCTTTAAGGGAAATCCATTTGGAAAAAGTGGTGTGAGAGCTGCTTTGCATATCCTTTCTTTTGAAAAAGAACCTGTCCTGTTTTCTGCTAGTAGAGAGATCTACTTTAGTAAATAAGCAGTTTTATCACAAGTTCACAAGAGTGTCTGGATGCCATTATTTGCACCAACACCACAGGCAGTCCAACACATGCACAAGACAGAACACACATAGGACTGCCCCATGGTCAAAAACTGTTCCCACCACCCCCCTTGACAAAGTTGTTGCGTGGAAAGTGCTTAGAATCAAGCCACTACCCTATAGCTGCAGTGACCCTAACCTCTGCCTGTATAACTACAAGTACCAGCTGGCCAATCTATAACTGTTCCCTGTTATTTTGGGTTTTCTGATTTGATCATAAACATTGTTGAGTGGACAATCCACAGTCTGTTGGATCCATAGGAAAACCTCCATTAACATATTAAAGTCAGGAAATCCTGTCCAGCCACAGTGAATAACATAATCACAAAGCTGAGTTTTAGCAGAAGGGAAGGGAGACATTTAAGCTTCAAATAGAAGCTACATTCTTACAAAATGACAGTATTACAGGCTAGCATGTTGTAAGACTGGTGTATCGTATAGCTGTGGGAAAAGATAGTTGGAATTGGATTTGTTCCAGATTTATTAAAATGTGCCCATCTGATAACTGGGGTACATTTGTCTATTAGATAAGCAAATAGCAATGTTTTTCCACCAAAATTAGATCCACTTTCAGACTGCTGAGACTATATCCCCATTACTGACCCCGTTCACTCCCCCCCCCCCCCCCTCCCCTGAATAAATACACAGGACACTTTAAGGCATTTAACTAACAGCGGTCATGGTCATGTGGTACTGCCTCACCGACTCGGGTGAGGAGGTGCATCTCTGGACCGGACACCTCTTTCTCATTTGGTAACCGCCGGCTTGTAAGAAAATACAGCAACATAACAAATAAAACCATATTATAAACAACAAAACATGAGCGAGGGCAGTGCAAGACTACCGGGAACCAGTGGGAGAGAGAGGTACGGACCCAAGGGGGGGGGACTACCCCAGACTGAATGAAGCCTGACATAATGAGACTTACAGACATTGACGGTATGTTTTGCCCTTTCGACTGGGCCCATATCCCGGGCCCCTCGCCACATACATGTGGAAAGATCTCCGACCATAAGATGAGGAGCTCAGGAAAGAATGCTGGCAAGTGGTCCAGATCATCATTGTAAGGAACTCCGCCAAGGCATGAAAAGCCAACAGCACCAGCCTTTTCTCTGCACCTTTGACTCAGGTAGGTCCGCCCTGGAACCCTCAGTAGCAGTGCCAATATGAAAAGAGTGAGTCCCGAACTCCTAAAAGGTGTCGAAAGATGGGAAAAAACTGGAACTGCTTTAAAAAACGGTTTTGTGCAACAAAAAATGTGTACCTACTGGATGCACGCCAAGATATGCCGAAGCCAGCCGAACCAAGCTGGCTTCACCGGGGACCACATAAAGAAGCAGCCAGGTGCACAAAACTGTTGCCAATGAAAACCTCATCGGTTTGCAAACCACCCGGCTTGGCTTTGGACGGCGGTAAAAGCTCGCTAATTCTCAAAGCCCTGAAAAAATAAAGAATATAAATGCATCCGAAAGTAAAATAGACTCAAAACCGGATGGACAAACGAAACGGGTGGCAGACTCAGGCCGTCTACTGTCATGGCTGGCGCACTCGTGGGACCAAACTTTGATAGCCTGACGAACAATAAAAAATTTAGTCACGTCAGCCCAACCAAGCAGCTGTAAATTACAGGCTATACCCGATAACCCCAGTGCAGCTAACGTACTGGAAACCCCACGTTGGCGCAATCACAGCAGATAATCTAGGGTCACCTCCAACCAATCAGAGACCACCGCATCCACTTGCTTAGAACCCACCAGCATCAACACCTCCCCACAAGGTCCCACAGAATGGATTGGCACAGGCATCCCTTCCAGGTCCCCCTGAGGAAAAAGGCTGCGGAAATCTTGTCAAAGGATCTGGGAAAGAGCATCAGCCACATTATTGTCAACGCCGGGCACATGCTGGGCCCCTAAACCAGATATTAAAATGCAAACAGTGGAGCACGAGGTGCTGCAGCAAGTTAAGAACTGTGGGGGGTTCTTAAAGTAGAAAGTCCATTAATGGCCTGCACAACACTGAGGTTGTCAGACCTAAAACAAAATATAGCCTATGATCAGCAAAATCCGCTCCCCAGATCACAGCCGCAGCGTCGATGGGAAAAAGCTCCAGCAGGACCAAATTCTTGCACAAACCTGAAGTCAGCCAAGATTCAGGCCAACGCTCAGCACACCAGTGAACCCACCGCATCCGTGAACAGAGCCAATTTGCCATTAGTAGTGACCGACCGCTGGTAGCAAGTGCGCCCATTATAGAACTGTAAAAATTGGCACCCTCCATGGCGAGCGACAATCTGCGGGAAAAAACCCTGCCCATAGGCATTATGCGACAAGCAAAATTGAGCAAATCTAAAAGAGACTGCAACTGAAGCAATGTAACCTTGCGAGAAAATTTGAAAAAATCTATCAAACCCAACAGCTTCTCAACCTTGTCTGAGGGAAGAAGGCAAACCATAGCCAACGGGTCAATCTGCCCAAAAAAGGACAGGTAGAACGAGGGGCCACTGTCTTCTCTGTGGACAAGGGGACACCGAAACGATCTGCAAAGAAGTGAAATGTTTCCAGCAAAAAACAACACTGCAAAGAATCAGCAGGGCCCACAAACAAAAATCATCCAGATAATGCGTGACGGCCAATTAGCCTGTTTGATAACGCACCACCCACTCTAAAAAGGAGCCAAAAGCTCATAATAGTGGCACAAAATAGAACACTCCATTGGAAGGAAGGCATTATAGAAATATCCCCGTCAAAGGTGCAACCTAACAGGTGGTAACAATCTGGGTGAAGCGGGAGGAGACGAAAGGGCGAATGAGTCGGACTGCCTTGTCAAAAGATGCTTAAGACACTGAGGAGTCCGCAGTCTGAATCCCATCATTAACAGAATAACTCTCGGGGTAAGAGGGGGTGATGGATCAAATGGAATTTAAAGAATTGGGTGTTAAATGGATGACCTCAGTTACACAAGAGGGAGGGGGGAAGGTGGCAAGAAATCTGACTGAGCAAGTCTAAGAAGGCTCAGCAGTCAGGGTGCCACGACATTAGGCACAGCTTGCCCCATCAGACTTTCTTTTTAACAAATTTGACTAAAGGAGTTTTCCGAATTAAATTAAAGGGGTACTCCAGAGGAAAAAAAAGCTTCTTAAATTAACTGGTGCCACAATGTTATACAGATTTGTAAATTACTTATTTTTAAAAATCTTAAGCCTTCCAGTACCAATTAGCTGCTGTATGCTCCAGAGGAACTTGTGCAGTTCTTTCCAGTCCGACACAGTGCTCTTTGCTACCACCTCTGTCGATGTCAGGAACTGTCCAGAGCATGAGTAAATCCCCACAGCAAACCTCTCCTTGTCTCGACAGTTCCTGCTTCCACTGAAGCACACAACAGCTGATAAGCACCAGTTGACTTGAAAACACTTTTTTTCTGCCAGAGTAACCCTTTTACTTATCCCTTATCCACAGGATAGGAGATAATTGTAAGATCGCGAGGGGATGGGGGTTTAACAACAGGTCGATATGTGCCTTACCGCTCCATTCAATTCTATTGAGCTGCCGGATAGAGTGGAGTACTATATTCAGCTATCTTTGGTGGCAGCTCCATGGACAATGACTGGAGCAGCAAATGCACTAGTCCATTCAAAACAAAGGAGACGGGGCACCATTCTAGAGCTTGCAGGCACAGTTTACATAAATAACTGGAGTAAATTGCTTAGTAAATGTAAGCCATTGAGTTAAATGGGTACTCAGGTGGTGTACTTTTTTTTGAAATGTGACGTATTGCTCTTCAACCTGATGCTGGGGCCCAATACTGTACATTGTGGCAAACTGAGCTGCAGTGTGATGCGTTGGCCCCTGGCACCAGGAAGGGGATCACAGCGAAGGTTAGGCCAGCGATATCATATGATTTAGAAAAAGTTTACCACCGGAGTTCCCCTTTAATATGGGAGTATACTGCATATCCAAGTTGCAGCCACAGACTTTTGCATTTGCATAGTATTACCAAAGAGAGATACGTATTTAAAGGAAAATTCCTGGTGAAGTATAAAAAATTACATTTCAGTAAGAATGGCATAAACTCTGTCACCCTGGACATCACAAAGTCCCAATGGTATATGAGGGAGGTAGAACAGAAGCAAAATACTGATGAACATCCACTTACCTATTACTTAGGAGGTGGTGGCTGAATGGTAATACAATTGCACATTAAAGACTTTTATAAGGTGCCAGTCACACTGTGAAGTGCAGGGCATCCTGCTGGCTGGCAGCCTATTGGCACTCCCATACTATTAGGCTGCCCAAAACGTCCTCACTGTTCTGAAATCCCAATGTCAACTATCACAGTTGAAGCACAATATGACAAAATAACTATATATTAACAAACATAATAGTATGGATTAATTCATAAAATGATGTCATTCTATGAACCTGCCAACTTATTTTCTGCTGCTACACTTTATGCTGTTCTATCTTAGTATTCACCCAGGGAGAGGCTGGCAAACTATTCTTTCTAAATTAAATAAATAGAACTGAGGGTGATAGAGTTTCTCCTTGAAGAGTCTGCCAAGCTGGCGCATACATTCTTACAACCGTATGCAATATAGCTCTCCAGAAGGAAAAAAGAGGATTACTTTTCACTTATTCAAGGTACCATATTAAATCCTTAAATGGTCAGTGTAATTTCAAAAACTTCCCTTAATTTGATAGTCCAGTGATTTGAAACATAATTTTATATCCCGTAATTTAGCAAAAATAACTTCTTACCCAAGAGTGGGCTTAGCCACCAGGTGTCTCACTTCTCTGCAATCTGTTGTCCATTGCCTGCTGTTAGGTAAATTCCATATCTAGCAACAAAGAGGCCAATTTGGAACACAGGAGGTGAGGGTGGGGCCTAGATAGTATTATGTGCAAAAGAGAGAGAGAGAGTGATGTGTACCTGCAAACTGAAAGCTTTTTTGCCTCCTCCAAATGATCTACACTGCACCTAAAAGATAGATCAAGAGTTTTCTTACTGCAGATACACAGTGCTGCATCCTAAATGTAATCCCTTTGCTTCTCATCATCATCAACAGCAGCAGTTCAGTGTTTGTCGTCATCATCATCATCAACAACAGCAACAGTTCAGTGCTTAGTGTAATGCCAGCTTTGCTATTTTGCTGTTTTTTATTTCCTTTCTGCTTACATATCCCAAACCCAGTGAATCAATAACCCTCATCTCTCCAACTCATGAAGAAAGTGAATGCATGGTGAGTGAGGGCAGGCTCAGTGTTTTCTCCAGACACGCTCCTTCTTAAGCAATGAACGTAACAATGAGTGAGCAGCAGTACAGAAGGATTTGTGAGCCAAATACAGAAGTTAGACACATATAAAAGACATGTAAAGCGTCTGCATGACATAGTGATTTACATACACTGCTCAAAAAAATAAAGGGAACACTAAGATAACACATCTTAGATCTGAATGAATGAACTAATCGTATGAAATACTTTCGTCTTTATATAGTTGAATGTGCTGACAACAAAATCACACAAAAATTATCAATGGAAATCAAATTTATCAACCCATGGAGGTCTGGATATGGAGTCACACTCAAAATCAAAGTGGGAAACCACACTACAGGCTGATCCAACTTTGATGTAATGTCCTTAAAAACAAGTTAAAATGAGGCTCAGTAGTGTGTGTGGCCTCCACGTGCCCGTATGACCTCCCTACAATGCTGGGCATGCTCCTGATGAGGTAGTGGTCTCCTAAGGGATATCCTCCTAGACCTGGACTAAAGCATCTGCCAACTCCTGGACAGTCTGTGGTGGAATGTGTCTTTGGTGGATGGAGTGAGACATGATGTCCCAGATGTGCTCAATTGGATTCAGTCAGTCTACCCCTGGCAAGAAAATGGAGGGCTGTGCGGCCTCCCCAAAGAAATGCCACCCCACA